>NC_090816.1:39391753-39694783 GCF_000390325.3 Nicotiana tomentosiformis | reverse complement strand
GGTTCTGCGGTCGTAGAATGGGCCGCAGAAATGCCTACTTCTACCCAATATTTTCCTTCAACTCCCCAGCGCACTGTTCAATCCAAAAAGTCCAAACCGCAGCATGCAAGTTCTCCGTGAAGAATTTCTACTATTATTAACCTCTACGCCTACTTCGGCATCACGGAATCCGGGTTTTTAGGAAAAACAATTTTACGGGACCTTACACATGTATCAGTCCAGGAGTATAAATCTTGATGTTCATTGATCATGTATCTGTATTCTTGTATACCCACCTTCTATGTGAGGACTGGACTGTTTGCATGTGAATTGTCCGTACGGATATGAGATATTGTTACTGTTGGCACGTGAGTTGACCGTGGGATATGAGATATTATTAATGAAATTGGCACGTGAGATATCCATGCAGTTGTGATTGATAATGTGGGCACGAGATACCATGTGATTATGATTCGTGATTTGAGACTCGTGATTCGGGATTATGAGGGTGGTACCTCGGAGTGATTCTTGTGTAAACCTTGTGAGAGGACGGTTAATTAACTGGTTGTCATTGTTTTCCTTAATTGGTTTCAATGGTACTTTAAATGTGTTCTGATTACTCGTTGCATTATCATTTGGTTACTCCTGGTTGTTATTTGTTGTTTCTTTCATCCATTGCTAGTGTTATATGTTATTCTTTTCATGTTTAGCTTTACATTGAGTTTGTTCCTCTGTTAGCATTATATTAATATTTTGCACATGTTATGTCATGGGCGGCTTTTCAGCCATGCCCCATGATCCCTTGGACGCACCCCGTGGCGTCCTGGCCAGCCTCCCAATGCCCGTTGCCACGGTCGGCCCCGTGATCTCGGCAGCTCCAAGTGACAAGCGCGCATGTGCCTCTGTCGCCCCACCGATAGCCATCGCCAGCGCCCAGCCACAGGCAAAAGCCAACAGCGCCGCACGCGCAGACCCTGATGCTAAAGACAAAGTTGCTGCCAACGGACTTGCTGCTACTTTGTAGAAGACTAAGTCCTTTTCATTGTAAATATAGAGTAGTTTTGCTGCATTTTCTTTAAGTGTGATTTTCCAGCTTTCATAGGTCTAGTCATGTAACTTTGGTTTATTTTTTTTAAGCATTATTAAGGGGGACCAAGCAATCAAAACTTTCAAGCAAGCAAACAATTCTCTGTACTGGTGTCTCTCCCCCCGACACCGTCTTGTTTTCTGTAATAGCTTTCATTCAATGCAATCAAGCTTTCTTTCATTCTCAATTCTCTTTTCTGCTCTCTTTCAATTGCTCATGACATTGGTTTTCCCGTACGGTACTGACAATCTAGTCTAGCATACGGAGGGGACCTCAGTTGGCGGACAGCAACCGTACTGACATCGGTTGCCTAGCCTTACGTCGCCCTTCCAAGGAACTTCAGGAAGGCGCCGCGTAACAGTTGGTATCAGAGCCTAGGCTCGACATCGGACGAGGGATCACATTGCAATTACCACCATTTCTGACCATGGTGAATTATGGGGATCGCATCGCGACCCTTGAGGGAACGGTTGACGCATTACGGCCCATCGTGGAAATGGTGCCCGATCTAAAAACCAGCCTAGTGCAAAGGTTGGACGACCTGGACCGCAGACTCATCCAGGCCGAAGTTGACATAGAAAACATCAGCCGCGACTCTGAAGGAGACCGGCAAACAGCAGCCACAGAGGCAGCTGAAATTTTTGGTAAATTTGAGGTCCTCCAGCAGGAGCGTGCCGAGGATTTAGCCAACAGGGAACAAGAGGCAGACAGGGTGACTGCCATGCAACAAACCATTGACAACTTGACAGGCCAGCTCAATGTTGTCAATGCTGCTTTACAAGGCCTACTTCGAGGAGGCGGAAACCAATTTGGGGGTGGTGTGAACCTCGCCCCCATGGCACAAAAGCTGAAAATTCCTGAGCCAAAGCCATACAGTGGAGCTCGGAATGCCAAAGAAGTGGAAAATTTCATTTTCGACATCGAGCAATACTTCGATGCCGTGGGAAGCCTGGAAGAAGCTAAGAAGGTAGCAACTGCTGCCATGTATCTTCAGGGTGATGCCAAACTCTGGTGGCGGGTGAAGTATGAAGCCATCAAGGCAGGTGAAGATGCCCTCGACACATGGGCGGAACTGAAGGCAGCCATACGCCTACAGTTCTTCCCCGAAAATATTGAGTACAATGCCAGGAGAAAGTTGCGGGAGCTCCGCCAGACCAAATCAGTGCGAGATTACGTGCGGGAATTCTCCGCACTCATGCTGAACATCCGTGACATGGGGGACAAAGACAAACTCTTTACCTTCCTGGAAGGGTTGAAACCTTATGCCCGGATAGAGTTGCAGAGACAAAGGGTAGACACGTTGCCTAAGGCAATCCAAGCAGCAGAGTGCCTTGGGGATTACCAAGTGGAAGCCCGGAAGGATAGGCCTCAACAGCCTGTCCGAGGAGGATACAAAGGGGGCCAACCAAACACTAGTGGCCCTAGCAGAAGTGGAGGAGACCGGAGTGCACCCAAATCCAAGACTCCCTCTTCCGGCAGTACTAGTGCTGCATCTAACAACAATGATCGGGGGAGGAAGCCCCCCTCAGGATGTCGCCATTGCGGCGGACCACATTGGAATAATGAATGTCCACATGCACAGATGAATGCCCATCAAGCTTTTGAGGATGGGACGGATGACGACGCCGATGATGCGGACCAGACCGAGCCAGTAGGTGCATTCAATGCAATTGTTGGCTCCATTTCTGAGCCCTTAGCGGGTACCAGTGCCGGTATCCGCAAGAAGAAGGACCCCTGTCCAATTGCCAGGAAAGGAAATAAGAAGGCGAATTTGAGGACTCCTCCTCATCAAGAGAGGACCCTAATGTTCGTTGACATGAAGGTAAATGGCAAGCCCATTCGGGCAATGATAGACACGGGTGCCACCCACAACTACTTAGCCTCGACTCAGGTGGAGCGTCTTGGACTAGTTGTAGGAAAGGGCAAAGGTCATGTGAAGGCTATCAACTCACCACCTCAACCAGTGGGTGGAATAGCCAAAGAAGTACCAGTGAAGCTTGGCCCTTATGAAGGAAAGTTCAACCTGCGCGTAGTGATCATAGATGACTTTGAGTTAATCGTGGGGTTGGAATTCCTGAGACAGACCAATACCATGCCCGCACCGTATGCAGACATGCTACTGATGATGGGGGCAAATGGGGCCAAGCCCTGCATTATTCCGTGCATTCCCATGAAGATGGCAGCCAAGAACATCTCAGCCTTGCAGATGAAGAAGGGGGTAAAAAGACATGAACCCACGTTCCTGGCTACCCTCTGCATGGAAGATATAGAACGCTCCTCGGGTCCCATTCCTGCACCCGTGAAGGAGTTACTTCTGGAATTTGAAGACATCATGCCACAAGACATGCCAAAGCGTCTTCCGCCTAGGCGAACTGTGGACCATGAGATTGAGTTGGTGCCGGGTGCGAAGCCACCTGCCCGGGCGCCATACAGAATGTCACAACCCGAACTCGCCGAGCTTCGGAGACAATTGACGGAAATGCTAGACACAGGGATCATTGTGCCCTCTAAGTCCCCATACGGGTCCCCTGTGCTATTCCAAAAGAAACATGATGGTAGTTTGCGACTCTGCGTGGATTACCGGGCTCTAAACAAAATCACCGTGAAAAACAAGTACCCTATTCCGCTAATGGCAGACTTGTTTGATAGACTGGGTGGTGCGAAGGTATTCACCAAAATAGACCTGAGGACAGGTTATTGGCAAGTTCGGATTGCCGATGGTGATGAGCACAAGATGACCTGTGTGACAAGATATGGGTCGTACGACTTCCTGGTTATGCCCTTTGGCTTGACTAACGCGCCAGCCACATTTTGCACCTTGATGAACCAAGTCTTCCGAGAATACATTGATGAATTCGTCGTGGTTTATTTGGATGACATTGTGGTATATAGCCAGACACTAGAAGAACACCTGGAGCATTTGCGGAAGGTCCTAGCCCGATTGCGGGAGCACGAACTATATGCGAAGCTATCCAAGTGCTCCTTTGCTCAGAAACAAATTGACTTCCTCGGACATGTCATCGAGGAAGGGAGGATCAAGATGGACCAGCAGAAGATTCAGGCCATTACAGAATGGCCGCCTCCTAAGGATATACATGCCTTGAGGTCGTTCCTTGGCCTATGCAACTTCTATCGGCGGTTTGTGAAAAGTTACTCCCTCATTGCAGTGCCGCTGACAGAACTTCTCAAGAAGGCCACCCCGTGGGATTGGGGCCCCAAGCGGGCAAAGGCCTTCGACGCATTGAAGATGGCTATGTCCAGTAGCCCAGTCTTGGCCCTCCCTGACTTGGCCAAGCCATTCGAAGTGCAAACGGATGCCTCCGACTATGCACTTGGTGGAGTATTGCTACAAGAAGGGCATCCCGTAGCGTACGAGAGCCGGAAACTGAAGGATGCAGAGCGACGCTATGCCGCCCATGAGAAAGAATTATTGGCTGTCGTTCATTGCTTACGCCTTTGGAGGCATTATCTACTGGGAGCCCCATTCGTGGTCAAGACAGACAACACAGCCGTTAGCCATTTCATGACCCAGCCAAAGCTGAATGGACGACAGGCTAGGTGGCAGGAACTCCTAGCGGAATTTCACTTCAACCTGGAGTACCGAAGTGGAAAGACCAATCATGTTGCTGATGCACTCAGTCGGAGAGCTGATCTAGCATCGATGTGTGTACTCGCCGCCCTAAAGGGAAGCGAAGTAACCACCACCATAAAAGACCAGATACAGGATCTACTCATCAAGGATCCTGCTGCACAGTATTTGGTTGATTTGGTAGGACAGGGCAAGACTCGCCAGTTCTACACCGAAGATGGGTTCCTGAAGGTGAAAGGGAACCGACTTTATGTTCCTAAAGGAGGAGATCTGCGACGGACTCTTCTTGCAGAATGCCACGATACTTTGTGGGCCGGTCATCCCGGCGAGGAACGCACCATGGCATTGCTTCGCCGTGCATATTATTGGCCTCAAATGGTCGATGACGTCGCTCAGTATGTGAAGACTTGTCTAGTATGCCAGAAAGATAAGTCAGACCGCTTGACGCAGGCAGGGCTCTTGGAACCACTAGCTGTACCAAAAAGACCTTGGGAAAGCGTTTCCCTGGACTTCATCACCGGATTGCCCAAGGTCGGAGATCTCACAACTATCTTGGTTGTGGTGGATCGGTTTTCCAAGTATGCTACCTTTATAGCAGCCCCACAATATATATCAGCAGAAGATACAGCTCGACTATTCTTCTCTCATGTCGTCAAGTATTGGGGCTTACCTAAAGACATTGTTAGTGATCGCGACTCACGCTTCACTAGCAATTTTTGGACCCAACTCTTTAAGTGCCTCGGGTCAAAATTGAGTCATAGCTCAAGTTTTCATCCGCAATCTGATGGCCAGACGGAGCGATTCAATGGCATGCTAGAGGAATATCTCCGGCACTTTGTGACCGGATCGCAGAAGAATTGGGTGAAGCTTCTGGATGCTGCTCAACTGTGTTTCAATTCACAAAAGAGCTCAAGTACCAACAAAAGCGCTTTTGAAATTGTTACCGGACAGCAACCGCTACTCCCACACACAGTGAACGCACCAAACATGTCAAAATCTCCTCGGGCTGCCAGCTTCTCAAAAGAATGGAAGCAAAATTTGGAGATAGTGCGGAGCTATCTTGTCAAAGCCCAAAAGCGGATGAAGAGGCATGCTGATCAGAATCGCCGCTTTGTGGAATACCAGGTGGGAGACAAAGTGATGGTCAAAATCCCAAAGCGGTACTTGTTTGCAGGGGTCCATGACCCTCGCCTATTGCAAAAATATATTGGACCCTTGTCCATTGAAAGGCGCATTGGGAAAGTTGCATACCGGGTGGATACCCCAGCTTGGTGGAAAATCCATCCTGTTTTCCATGTCAGTCTCCTGAAACCTTTTCGGGAAGATATGGAGGATCCTTCACGAAGCCAACTCACAATACCAAGTATTCGAGGCCCCAATTCAACCGGGAAAAGGCGTGCTGAAGCTATTCTTGATGATCGAGTGATTCACGCCTCAAGAAAAGATCACCAGGAGTTCTTGGTGAAATGGCAGGGATGTGATGCAGAGGAGAATACTTGGGAGAGGGGAACAAACCTCAAAGCCTACAAGAGCCTGATTGATGATTACCTTGCAAGGAAGGCGCCGAGGACGTCGCCAACTCAGGTGGGGGAGAATGTCATGGGCGGCTTTCCAGCCATGCCCCATGATCCCTTGGACGCGCCCCGTGGCGTCCTGGCCAGCCTCCCAACGCCCGTCGCCACGGTCGGCCCCGTGGTCTCGGCAGCTCCAAGTGACAAGCGCGCATGTGCCTCTGTCGCCCCACCGATAGCCATCGCCAGCGCCCAGGCCACAGGCAAAAGCCAACAGCGCCGCGCGCGCAGACCCTGATGCTAAAGACAAAGTTGCTGCCAACGGACTTGCTGCTGCTTTGTAGAAGACTAAGTCCTTTTCATTGTAAATATAGAGTAGTTTTGCTGCATTTTCTTTAAGTGTGATTTTCCAGCTTTCATAGGTCTAGTCATGTAACTTTGGTTTATTTTTTTAAGCATTATTAAGGGGGACCAAGCAATCAAAACTTTCAAGCAAGCAAACAATTCTCTGTACTGGTGTCTCTCCCCCCCGACACCGTCTTGTTTTCTGTAATAGCTTTCATTCAATGCAATCAAGCTTTCTTTCATTCTCAATTCTCTTTTCTGCTCTCTTTCAATTGCTCATGACATTGATTTTCCCGTACGGCACTGACAATCTAGTCTAGCGTACGGAGGGGACCTCAGTTGGCGGACAGCAACCGTACTGACATCGGTTGCCTAGCCTTACGTCGCCCTTCCAAGGAACTTCAGGAAGGCGCCGCGTAACAGTTGGTATCAGAGCCTAGGCTCGACATCGGACGAGGGATCACATTGCAATTACCACCATTTCTGACCATGGTGAATTATGGGGATCGCATCGCGACCCTTGAGGGAACGGTTGACGCATTACGGCCCATCGTGGAAATGGTGCCCGATCTACAAGGTGTACCTGTCATCGTGTTCGCAGGCCTCAGAGTTACCTTTTGTTGTCTTTCATTACTATTGTTTATTGTTATTCCAGAACAGTATTGTATTTAGAGTTTCTAGTGAACGTGGCAGAGCTTATAACTTCGTACCTCTGGTTTTAGGATATTGTCCATTTGTTAATCGTTGTTGGCTATGCATGGCATTTACTGGTTCATGTTTAATGGCTAAATGATTTAAATCTGTTGATAACTCGGCATGTGTTAGGCTTAACTAGTCTTAGAGAATAGGTGTCATCACGGCTATCTAAGGCCGGATTTTGGGATCTCCACAGAACTACAAAAAAGGTAGCGGATCCGAGATGGAGAAAGCTTCAGAATGCTTGCCGAGAATTAGAAGTGGATTAGGAGTTTTCTATTAAAGCGAGAAGCTGATGGCTTTGAGCATGCAAAGCGAAGGCTATAACTGGAAACAAATTTTTATCCATCTTAAAACCAACATATTTCAGATTATACAAGTATGTCCCTTTTTTAATAAGATAAACCAAACATTCATCAAAAAATGCATATACACCAAAACAATACCGTGATTATTAATTACATTATTACAATCTCAATATTTTAATCCCTGTACAACTTTATCCATTAACTAAACAACCTGTATAGATTATTTGAGGTAAAAGTACTTCGACTTTTTATTAGTAATTTTGGGAATCCCATAAAAATTATGACCTGGATCAGATCGCAACAGGAAGGAAAGAGGCGCTAAAAGAGAACAGTTTAAAGATCGATCAGGATCTCTTCTTTATATGTTAGTATGTTACCTGTAAAACCTAGGCTGCTTACCTGGTCACTTGAATAGCAACAATAATCACACAAAAGAAATCAATAAAAGAAACTAGAGTACATGATTTATTGCTGGACTGAATGTAAATTTCACATTCCTGCTTGTCATAAATGTTAAGCTTGACCTTGATGTAAAAGAATATACATAGAAAGCAATGGTTAAGAAAAGGTATCTATCTAGTAACATTACATTGCACCAGTGTATGCCCCCGAGACTTCTAAGTTCCGCCATTGCAGTAATGCACGCCATTACTAACTGTGTCATAGTGTTTCATGTTTACTTGATTCATGCCCCATATGCGAATAGTATGATCATCACTTGCAGATGCCAACATATGAGGATTTGCTGGGTTCCAGCTAACACAGTTTACTGTACCAGAATGTCCAGCCAATGTCTCAATGAGTTCTCCTGAGCTTCTATGCCATATATAAACCTGAAAATATACTATCAGATCAAAACTTAACTGCTTTCACGGGTGTAAATGCAAGAGTAAATCTCAATATGATAAAGCATCACAGCACATTAAATAAACAGAAGTCAAAGCAAGGATAATTAAGGGGTCGCATGTCCCTTTGCTGATGATGGAATGAAAGGGACCCTGAAAGTTGGACTTGGATTTTAGAATTGATGCGGAATTAGGGGATGGAAATGAGCAATGAAACAGAACAAACTACAAATTTTCTAAGAAAGCCATTTCATACAAGAAATATTATCTCGCAAAATAATTATGTCTAATCTCTATTTGTAATTTCAACGGAAGCAACACTGTAGTACACATAAAAGTTACATTCTAAGCACAACAATGCTCTATCAGTTCCAATTTACATGATACCCTTTTCATTTCAGGATATTTCAGACTGTTTCACCAAATTTAATCCTATACAACTTCTAAGATTTCAGTCCTGTTAACTGCTCTTTAAATTTCAAACTTTGAAGCAATATCTTTTTTATTACTTCTCAACCATTATCCTGAGCCGAGGGTCTACCGGAAAGAGCCTCACTACCTTCCTATGGGTAGGTGTAAGGTCTGCCTACACACTACCCTCCCCAGACCCCACTTGTGGGATTACACTAGGTTTGTTGTTGTTGTTGTTGAACTTCTCAACCATTACAATAAAATTTTCTACTGCTACTAATATAATAAAATCAAATTAACAACTTAGAACTTTGTTTCCAATCAATCGCTATCATATGCAAAGGATGGAGCAATATTGTTTGTGCTAAACTTTACATTGAAGAACACGCCTAACAAGATCATCTATTAGGTTTTCACAAAAATAAATCTCTTCATTCCTTTTTTTTTTATGACCGAGAAATTCGTCTAGAGCCGACCCTTTGAGCCAACTGCAGCCCTCGAAACTCGTCGAAACTCGGGGATGATGGGCCTGCCGCTCTACCCCTCTCCACTTAAATACCAAAGTTAGTTCGCTTGACACAGGGCTTGAACATGTGACCTAAGAAACAAGTCCCTCAAGCTTTGCCAATTGAGATAACCCCTGAGGGCAAAGACAGATCTCTTCATTCTCAAATTGGCATTTTTCTATTGCTCGTATTCCTTATTGAACAATAAAAGGATCAAAGCACAAACTGGATCATTTTCATCTCGAGACCTTTAACCTTTTTAATAATGTGTGATTAGAATTAATGTAACCCAATTCCTAATAGATTCACCCCACAATAGCATACCTTTCTTGGGTATTACTGCCAATTACTGTTCTGATGTGCAAATAAGAAATTTGATATTCTGCGCATGAGGTAAGTCGTGGAAAGTAAATTTATATTCAAAATGACAACTTAGAAATTTCGCAAGATTAATGGAGTTAGTGTTTTTCTTGATCAACAAGAGAAGCAGTACCTGTGAGTCCTCACTTCCACTGGCAACAAATGCTTGACCCAGTCCGCCAAAGCAAGACCTTACAACAAAGCGTGAACGTTTATGCCCTTTATATTTGGATATGAGCTTTACAGTTCCCTCTATATTCCACAGATGGATTTCTTGATTCCAAAGACTAACCAATAAATACTTGCTGTCCATGGACAATACAAATGAAGTTATTGTTTGATCCTCCTGAATTACTTTCTCTGCTTTTGATTCCCATCCAAATAGTAATATCATATTATCTTTGCAAACAGAGACTATATGCTGCCCATCACTAGTTATCCCCAAGTCAGATATTCTAATAGTTCGATGGCCTTTCCAACACTCCAACTCTTTCCCTTCCAGATCCCACATGCTAATGCTCTTGTCCGTAACACCGCATAATATCCTTTTGCCATCAGGAGCCCATCCACATGAGATCAGACCAAGACCATTTTTCTCATAAATATGTGTACATTCACCTGATTCAATATCCCACCGTCTGACAACTTCCTCTACTCCACAAGTGAGAAGCTGATGGTCATCAGGACTCCATGACATATAGGAGACAGGTTTCTGGTGACCAGAAAACTGGTGCTTCATGCAGAACAAACCATCCAATTTCACCTACAAAGAACAGAAAGCTGAGAGCTGAAAAAGAACACTAATACTTTATGTTTAACACCATAGCATCCTAATAAGTTCCGATTACAAATAACACCACCTACATCCCCAGACAGCTTTCTATTCTCTCATCCCCTGTGTTTCCTCCATGACCCCAAAAACAGCTCCCCGAAAAAAAAATCAGTTCTCTCAAACTTTACAAACATGGAACAAAACATGGAGGAGAATGAACCTTGCACACCATACAAGTCAAAAACTAACTCCATCCAACAAGAATGCATGAAATCATATGCTGAGTATTGTGCCACATGACAAACCAAAAGAGCCAATACAAGTACCAACTCTTTTTACGAGTACATATCTTAGTGCTGATTTCCACATACAAAGCTTAATACCTTTAAACAGCAAAAGTATTACAGCGTCACTAGAAATAAGATTTTATAGATGTGTATAAATACGGAAATAGATAAACACCGAAAACTAATGACAATCAAGCTGCACTAACATTACTTGAAATACTATGTTATGTTTCAACAAAGAACAAAACACAATGAAAAATAATCTGTCTCTTTACCAGAAAAAATATTAATCCAGGATATACTTTTAGTTTCCTCTATTCAAATGACCAATTACTAGACACCCTTACAAGATCTGCGAGAGACTATGATTTATGAATAATCAAGCATGATTTCTTTTAGTAGACTATTTCTCAAGCTTAAGAGTTCATAACTGTGAAATGGATCACGAACTTATTCACACTAGTGAAGAAGATTGTTACTGTAATTATGTATGTTTCCATGTTTAGGGTATTTCTGAACTGTGTTTTATCCCTATAGCTTGAGGAAATAACAACAGACAAACAACAACAAATCCAGTGAATTCCCACAAGTGGGGTCTGGGGAGGTTGAGATGTACGCAGCTTGAGGAAATAATCAAGTTAAAATATTTTCCAAAACTTCCACTGCTCTTCTTTTTCACCACCCTCAAGTGGACTTAAACTCACCTCCCATATAATCACTGAACAATCAGCAGCTGACGAGGCTAAGTATTTTCCATCATGGGAGAACTGCAAGAACCATACTTCATCACTGTGATTTCGTAATATCTGGTGCATCAAAATCAATGAAAGAAAAAATTACACACCCAAGTGCTAACAAAAAATTATATCTGCAGAAATTAAACTCGAGTTAATCCACATATCAGTGAAGTTTAAATAAATCATAAACGTGGGAACAAAGAAATTGGTTCTTTTTTTTATTATAATAGAGAACGAAGAAAATTGGTTATCGGAAAAGCAAATATCGATGCACATAGATAGTAAATGGGAGCTAAGGAAAAGTCAATGAATTTTAGGATGACTTCTCTAGTCACTAGCCATGCAAAAGGACACTTTTAGGCGCCTTCGGTATCCATATCAACAATGTGGACAAACACTTCCCCAACAACAATTCCTGCTAGGAAATGAGAACATCACATCTCTCCTTGTGCCCATCTCCATGAATCCTACAATAAGTGTGAGACGCTCTGCTGATGTGGACAAACACTTCCCCAACAACAATTCCTGCTAGGAAATGAGAACATCACATCTCTCCTTGTGCCCATCTCCATGAATCCTACAATAAGTGTGAGACGCTCTGCTTATAAAGTAGTTCCCCTAGCTTTGGAGTTCCCATATCTCCTTATCATGCAAGTTTCGTCTAAAACTTGGATCACATACAACTCTCTCTTGTACTCATCGGACCTGTTACACTGTCATCTCTGTCTAACTCAATGTTAGGGAATGGATGCCTCAGCATATTCTCTCCACAGCATCTGTGATTCCAAAAGCTTATCTTGCTACCATCACATATCCGGAAGGTTACTTGGTCATCAAAGTATTCTCACCATTTCATGATGTTTCTCTATGAAACACATTCGGGCAGACGCATGATGTTCCTTCTCATCCACCCATCCCCTATTATGCCGTACTTTTCTTCTATCACCCCCTCCATAACGATAGTTCCTCCAAACCAAATCTCCAAAACATTTCCGAGTTCTTTCACTTTAAGTTTTCCCTATTTTCTTGTGTCTTGACAATCTTCCAACTCACAAAAGAACCTCATCGCCATTTGCGGTATTCCATAAAAAACTCATCTGGAGTCTCTAAAGTTTTTCAATCACGCTCACAGCCGCCTACATTAGTGACATACAGTGCGCAAGGATGCTTGAAAGTATACTCTTAACCAGTACGCCCTTCCCCTTTTGACAAGTACCTCTTTTGCCACCTGCAAGTCACTTCCCAAACTCTTTCAACCACCTGGTTCCACTGTGAGATCCTTGTTCGACGCACAACAGCAAACTAGGTTAAGTGGTTGGTAAAGCTCCTACATTACAATAAAAAAATCTACAAAGATGTCAATGTTATCTACTTTGCCTATCGGTATAATCTCGCATTTCCCAAGGTTAATTTTTAATTCTAAACAACCTAGACTAAAGTATCATCTGCAAATAATAAGTGTGGCCCTCCCATTGCTTAGTTGCTCAATTAATGCAGTAAAGCCCCTCATGATCCTTTTGCCACACCTCTGTGGCTCTGTCCATTATATTATTCAGTGTTTTGATCACCAAATTTACTAACATTTGAGATCACAGATCCCTGCCTCAACCCCCTCGAGTTGCCGAAAAAATCACAAGGACTTCCATTCACCGTGATAGAGGACTTGATCAAAGCAATACAAAAAATGGTCCACCTCTTCTATTTCTTTCCAAATCCCATCTTCATCATGAAGAAATCCAAGCACTCCCAATTCACATGATCATATGCTTCTCAAGATTCAACTTGCACGAATTTCCCGGTTCTCCTTCTTCCTTTAAAAGTCAACCACTTTGTTTGCCACCCAAGGCCACATCTACGATTTATCTTCCTTCCACTAACACATAGTAAGAAGTAGAAACTATCTCGCACAAAACCTTCTTTAGTCTATTGGAAAGCACCTTAGCAATTACCTTATAGATGCTTCAAACAAGACTAATAAGCCTAGTCTTTTAGCACTCCTTACCTCCTGTTATTTTGGAGTGATAGCAATAAAGCATGCATTGAGGCTTCTCTCAAACCATCCTGTTTTTTGGTATGCAATAGTACTCCAACACCTCCCCTTAATTGCTCCAGCATTGTTGGAAGAAAGCAAGTGTAAAACTATCAAACCTAGGGACTTGTCTACCGCACATTTGTCCATCGCCTCCCTCCTGAACAACGATAACGGTAGAATTTTTAGGTTGTGCTTATTAACACAACTTCCTCCTTAAACAAAAGATTTCCCTATCTAATAATCCTTTTTCTTACTGCTTCCCTTCAAAAATCTCCATCACTTCAATTCATCTCGTGTGTGTCGAGGCCGAACTCACCAGCCCTATCGCTTCTCTTATGTCATGTAATCGTTTTATTCTCCACTTTAACCAAAAATTTGAGCCTCGGAAGTGTCTTATCACGACTTGAATCAAAATAGCTCGGTCCCATCTTTGAGTTCACTTCGGGCTCTTCCTCTTTCAATTGCAACAAGCCCCACACTCGCCTCATGTTCAGAATATTCTTGGCCATATCTATCTCTCCATCTCCTCGGCCTATCTTCTCCTCGTAAAGCTTTTAGACTTGCCAAGTTTGCCCCTCCCATCAATCTCACATGGTTTGAATTTTGAATTATATCTGTCTTTGCCATGTACTCTTCTACACATTTCTAAGCATCCAATAAATCTATGTACTTAAAATGACATCAGCCATGTATTTCCTTATGGAAAAATATCTGCATGGCAGCGACCAACAATATCCTTCTCTATTGGTGCCTTAATGACTTAAAAAATCCTGCAACTCAATGGAAAATAAGACGAGGCTTGGGGCAAACCCAAGAAAAAAAGATTCATGCACCAATTGCCTTTACTCATCAACATTAACCTTTTCCATCAGTATCCAAAACTAGGCAATACTAACAGAAGAATCAAATAGAAAGAAAAATTGCTAACTTGGAAGCAATAATGGAAGATCTACTGAAGTACTCAGCCACAAAGCTACTTGAATTAGATTTGACCAATTTTGGATCATCAAGTCACTAAGCCAGTGTAAGATGAAGTTGTTCTTGCAGGTATCTAGGGTGCACAATTATCCCAACATTGATTCCTTTCTGTTATCTTGACTCAGGTTATGACTGTGGTACGAGCAATACCAGCTACACCAGAACTTGACAATATGACAACCGGATAAGACCAAATCCCAGCAACTTGCTAACAGAGTAAAACTCTAGCTCAAAACCAACTAAAAAAATTATAAAACGATTCCACTATTAAGAACTTTAACAATGTCTACCGGAAACAGCTTCTCTGCCTTTTTAAAGTTAGGGGTAAGGTCTGCGTACACACTACCCTCCTCAGGCCCCACTTGTGGAAATATACTGGGTTTGTTGTTATTGTTATTAAGATCTTTAACAATATAATTGCACAACCCAACGTTAATGCAATTGACTAGGTACACTGTATACACTAAAGAGCTATGCATATTGTAACAATATCCACCCTTATAAAACTAGGATTTCCAAATAGCATATTAGCCTATATACTCCTTAGCCATGCTACAATTCAATACTCTTACGTTTAAATACATAAATGCTAGCTTCCTAGTCTTACAGTAAAAGCTCTAAAACGCTTCATATAAAGTTTCAAGGCACCTTTTGACAAGACGTGACTTTAACATACAGGGCATATTAAAGACTTGTCTTTATTAAAACATAAGCATCAACTCAATCAGTGGTTTGACGCTTTCCACTGTCAGAGTGTGTTTTACATTACTCAAACAGTGATAGATTAAATGAAGTGAAAAATCCTTTAAATTAACATTATTTGGAATATAAAGTATGAACTTGATCAACACTTCCCATCGTGAACATTTATCATCCGTATATATAAACCAAAACACAGATGATCTAAGTTATAGGTGATTATAAGGTGCATTAAGCATTTCTACGAACAAATACTGGAATGGTAAAGCTTGAACAGGTTAAGAAACTATCAGGATTGAAATGCAATCTAACCTGCAAAGTTTGAGAAGGAATTTGATCCCTTCCGCACTGATGATCAGTGAGCAAAGATATCTCACCTACCAAAGAGTTGTGAAACCTACAAGCATCTAGTTGCAAGTCAAGAGCCTGTTCAACAAGATGTATCAATCTTTGTTCAGGAATTATAACTGTTGGGGGAAGCAATTTTTGCAATTCCTCTAGTAGCTTTCTTCGTGGCTTTGCTCTCACAACAACTTGACCTGACACCACAGCACGAACCTGCTGCAAAGGTGATAAAATGCACAAAGAAAGCTCACGGACTCTATCAGTGTTTATGCAAAGAGGTCCAATCTCAGTGCTCAATGTCTTCAAAGCATCCATGACTTTTTTTTCATCCAACAGTTCAAAAAACTTCTGTTCCAGTATCAGAAATGATGCCAATTGAACAACCTTTTCATCCACTAGACCGATTTTACGTAATGTGGCTACACTTTCATCCCATTTACCATCAAGGACTTGCTGCATAAATAACTTTACCACAGCAGATTGCAAAGGTATCCCAGACTCTTCTTCTAGATGTGCCCCAGTTTTGTTATAACCAAGAGAATATAATGCCTCAGCTAAAATTCGCACAAATTCAACTTTCTTGATGACCCCTTTTGTACCAACAACCTCATCGTCCCCTTGACAAACCAGGGGGCGAGCCATCAAGTCATTCAATGAGCAACTTGCAGGATCTCTAGGAAATGTGCTGTTTGAAAGATCTCCTGGTTTCCCAGAGGATACTTTCACACGTTTGGATGGTGGTTCAGCATCCTCTGCACCTCCCATAAATATATACCTCAGCCCATATATATATATAACAGGGGGAAAACAGAGCTTCAAGTTGAAATCGCAATATAAGTCCTTCAACAATGAAAACTAACACCCTGCATAGCACCACAAAGGGAAACAACTTCAAAAATTAAAGTTCAAAAATTAAAACAGAACAGCTAAAATAGAACGAAGGACCAAGGCAGAGGATTCAATGCCTAAAAAGTTCCAAGATAAGAAAATGATAGTGGAGGGACATAGGTGAATGATAAAACCTATGATTAACAAGTGCATAAATTAGTACCTATGTTACACAAATTTCTTCAATCTATTAGTATATACTAGTTACTTGGGATCGATTATCAATATAATCATATGTGCTGCCAATCCAGTCAGAATATTAATATTTCCTCCTTTATATCTTCTTAGCATGGATAATCAACACCCAAAGGTAATGGTAAATATTAATGCACAATTCCCTCCAATATGTTAAGCTCTTGATGTTGAAAATCTAACAAAAGCAAGCAACCAAAGTACATTAGCCACTATCAACTTGCTAGCTCCAGCTATAATTACCTGCCACTTAGAAGAGTGTGACCCACCTATGCAAATGGCTTGAGGCTATAAATACCAATGGTGAAGCTGGAGTTATCAACACAATCTCACTCTGTTAGAGGATAAATCCTTGCAAGAGTTGACTATAAAAACAATCAGTCTCCTGCAATACTATATGACTCAAGTGATACCCTACTTCCAATACAAAATTTAGCATCCGTTGAAATAGGTTGGAGCAACAAAAGCTCTTCTTTAAGCAAACATATGACCATGACTGTGATAAGTCGTTAGCCCCTTAAGCCTAGTAAACGTTATTCACTCTCTTTTAATTCCATTTGCATCACCACACCTCAGTTTCCAAACTAGTTGGAGTCGACTATATGAATCCTCTATATCTATTTTTAGACCCATCCGGTTCCAACACAAATAATTTGTTTTTTGGGGAAAAAACATAAGTAGCCAGCCAATTAGTCAATATAATTGCTGCTAGCCCTAAAAAGTGATTTACAGTCTAAGTTGCTCGGACTCGAGTGCGAGTGTCCGATATGGGTGCTGATTTAGAGGTCTGATCCTTCGAGATGTAAATTCTAAGATTCAGGGACACAGATCCTAGTACGGATACGGGTGCAGAGATCTGGCTAAAAATAATTTTAAAAAATAAAAATTTAAAAATATCTCTAAATTATGAGAAATTATATGGAATACTTACATATAGCTTGTAAAGTGTGGATTTATTTTTTATTCTCAAGTTGTAGATAAGTAAAGGATTGACCAGATCCGGTGCGTATCCCGTACCCACACCCATACAAGTGTCGTCTCGACACAGGTGCGGCACCTAAACTGTCGTGTCGGAGCAACTTAGTTTATAGTAAATAACCCTAAATTAGTCGAGCCATATCACTTAGGATCACTGAATAGAAATCCGTCTAAAAGAAAAAGGGGCGTAAAACTCGCTCATTATGATTAATCCATGGATACTATGCAGATCTTTTAGGCGACTCTAGCAAAATCAAACCCAAATAGACCAAAATCGTGAATCAAAACATTCTCTAAACGATTTCTATCCAATATTTAAAAAACTTTGGCGAGAAGCGGTATAAGGATTTGCAGATCAACCATGAAACTGTTAAAGTTCTGCTATTCTACAAAGGGGAGTAGTACAAGTGAATACAGGTTTTGCATTCACTATCCCACTCCACATTGTGTGGTACCATGACTGATCTGCAAATCCTTATGCCGCTTCTCGCCAAAGTTTTTGAATTTTTGACAGATATTCGTTTAGAGAAAGTTTTGGTTCACACAATTTTTGTTGGAGTCACCCAAAAACACTTGCACGCTATCCATGGATTAATTGAATGAGCGAGTTTTTTCGTCCCCTTTTCTATTAGACGATTTCTATCCGAGGATCCTAAGTGATATGACTAGATTAATTTAGAGTTATTTCCTACAAATTTTTAGGGCTAGGGGACTGTTATAAGGACTAATGGGTGGGCTATTTATGTCTTTTTTCCTTGTTTTCTGAGACAAATTAGGGGTTCTCCAAAACTAGAGATTCTCTACATCTCACATTTATCCCTACGCTGACCTACAAGTCTCTAACTCTTGGTAGATTCTGTATTCATTGAGGGATTCACATTTTGTCACAACAGTCCTAAAGTTCAAACTATGCATACAAAAATATATAAGTTGTTAAGAGCATAATCCTCTTAGTTAAAGACCAGATTACAATTATCACCCAAAACCCACAGGAGAAGGAAATAAATTTACATACAATCCTTAAATTAGCATCAGATAATCCAAAAACAGATAAAGATTCAAAATTCAGGTTCGGCAACCAACAAACAAAAGCCCCATTTCTGTAAAAAGTAAAAAGGCAGGAAAAACAAAACTACAAATTACCACAAATAGAGTATCAAAAAAGAAGCCGGTGAATTAGATGGATAAACACAAAAGAAAGAAATAATAGAATTTTTTCCTCTTCTTAGTGGGTAAGCATATGATGTAGAAAGTTAGGAATAGAAACAAATGAAGATAGCTAAAGAGAAGTATGATTAACTGTTGGGTGGTGAGGTCTGAGAAGCATGTGACATGTAGATATTGGCCCTTTGTTAATGGCGGTTCGGTGGAGGGACAGATGTGAAGAGAAATGGTGGAAAAAGGGGAGAAAGGGGTCGGTTTGTATTTATGTTCTCTGTGGGTAGCAAAAGGAAGTCATATCTTGCGTGTTGTAGCCTTGTAGGACACCTCGAAGGGAAAGGTTAATCTTGAAGGGAAATAGTGAAGGCCATTTGATAACACGTTGTTTGGATGGTTGTTATGCATGCTTTCATAATGTATTATATAGTATTATTGTATTGTATTATTTTGATGTATACAATATATTGTATTGATTGTTATCATGTACCAACAATATGAAGAATAAAGTTGCAATATTATAAAGAAAGAGTAAGGTACGAGGTAGAATTATTATATAAATAGGTAGGGTAAAGGATAAAATAAGATTTTTTAATAATAACAAAGGGCAAGATGAGAAAGAAAAAAGGTAACGACGCGACCACACCAAATCGATCGTTCCATAAAGTGGCATTTTTTGTCGTTACATAACGACGAATTTAACGATACAATACAATAAAATTTAAGTAACAATCGGAACAAATATTGTATTTAAAGTAATAATATGATACAATACAACAGGTAACAACCATCCAAACTACATTTTATATTAGCTTCTCAATATCTTCAATTAACAGTGTGAGACTTTATTCGCATACCCAATAATCTCCACTCGAACTAAGTTTCATATGACCCATCAACAAGCCCCGCAATAATTGGCCAATCAACAAGCCCCTCGAACTAAGTTCCACTTATTCGATTATTATGATTTTACGAATTAGTTTTCGAGATCCACTATGTGATACCCACGTAATCGAGCATTTATGGCCTCTGAAGCTTAGAGCTAGCGTTTTCTTGAGCATGTGCATCTCCAAGCTACTTTTGGCATGGTAAAGGTAGTAATCAAGTAGATGTCATCACTTTGCCATCTTCATACTCTTCTCGCTAAACCATGAGCTTTGATACTAGTTGTTGTTAAGCTAAGTTAGTCCATACTCTTAACATAATATGATATTATTCACTTTCGATCAAGCCCGCACAGTGTAGCGACTTGACCTGTCATTTCGAGCTTTAGCATTCCGTTTGGCGGTTTGAGGCTTTGAGTAGCTTCACTCGATGCATTATGATTTGCGTATATGGTTGGGTTTGATTTCTGAAAGGTTCGGAGTTGATTTGGAAGAATAATTTTCTATTCGCAAATATTAAGTTGGAAGAGTTGACCATGGTTTGACTTTGAGTAAACAGCCTTAGAATCGGGATTTGATAGTTTTAATAGGTTCGTATGGTGATTTTGGACTTGGGCGTGTATCTGTCGATTTGGATTCAGAGGTTCCTAGAATATTTTAGCCTTGTTTGTCGAAAGTTGGTAAGTTAAAGAATTAGAGAGTTCATAAGTTTGATCGGGAATTGGATTTGGTATTATCGGGTGGTGTTCCAGGACTAGGATAGGTTTATTCTATTGATTGGGACTTGTGTGCAAAGTTTGGTTGTGATCATATATGTTTAAGTGTGAATCGAACGAGTTTGGCGAAGTTTGAAAGTTAAGAGAATGATTTGGTCTTCTTTTCTTATTTTGGATGTTATTTATGGTGTTTCAAGCCATTGGATAGGTTTGGTTTATGTATACAAACTTGTTGGCATATTTGGAGGGGGTCCCGAGGGGCTTGGGTGAGTTTCGAAGTGGTTTTGGATCATTTTGAACCACTTTAAGGTTGCTGATTTTTTGGTGTTCAAGCATGCATCTCAATCGCGATGGGTTTCATGCGATCGCGGAGTAGGATTTTGAGGCAACTAGTTTTTGGTCTTAGCATTCGCGGTCTCGGTATCGTGATCACGTATGGCATAGGAGTTGGTATGCGCGTTCGCATGTAGTGGTCCACGTTCGCGAATTTGATTAAAGATTGAAATTTTATTGTTTGGAGTTCTTTCCTATGGCTTTATTTGACGTTATTGAGTTGTATTTGACTAGATTCGAGTCGTTTGGTATTGTATTTGTACGGAAAGTTGATTTTTTGTTGATTAAAGCTTGTCAGATGGAGGTAAGTCTCTTGTTTATCCTTGTAAGAGGGAATTCTCCCCATATGTGATATATTTGCTACTTGATTCATGATTTAGGAGTCACGTATATGCGAGGCGTTGGTCGTATATGCATAGCTAAGTCTTGACCATATTCAATATTGTCGACTTGAATTGTGCTTTGTTGGATTATGTGAAGTTGTTATCCATATTTAATAGTTCTATGACTACGTGATAATTCATATTCACGACTTAGGAGCATGCTTAGGGTTATGACTTGTTGATTTGACATGAAGGAATATTTTTCCATGTTGAGCTTATTATTAATCCGTAGTCATACACTTATATTATTTGCTCTATAATTTTGGCGGTTCCATGGACTAATTGACTCATGATAAATAATATTATTAAGCTAAGACATACTAATAACTTATTGAGGCATTGTGATAAATTGAGTTATATGATTTGCCATAGCCATCTTTTAGCCATATGAGCTTTTTATCTGCATTCTTATTATCATGTCAGGTGCCCTTTTATTACATCATTTCAAATACATATGTCTGAGTTAGAGAGTTGTATGCTATTGAAAAGTTGAGGAATTTGGCACAAAGGAGAATGTGAGAGGACATTGGCCATTGGTTATTGATGATATTATGAGTGGAACAGGTTGAGCGCTGCAATAATTGATTGATGATATTATGATTGAGATAGGTTGTGCGCTACAACGATTGATTAATGATCATTAAACATAAAACGACTAATGCTTCGATATGGATACGTCCCTCCGGAGTTAGGTGATTATATGTTACCTTGGGCCTTTGAGCGTAGGCACCTGTGATTATTTTGGTTCTTGTTGGACACGTGTGTCATGGGCCGACTTTCTTACACTCGTCAGCGGCACTGAATAGCTCGTGCGGAGCCTGCAGTTCCCCTCGCTGCAGGCCAACCTATCTTCTTTCCCAGGTTTTCCAAGCACGATCTTGTGCCTGTGGTGAAGCTTGCCTAGAAGGTCTGCTCCAATTGTGCCACCCGTATGAAGTCAAGGCTCTTGGCCTTGACTTAGCTATGGCGCTTCTCCTCTTAGGATCATAATCCATGCACTCCCTGGGGGTTGGCTAAGGACATGTCTTGTCCCTCGCCCAAAACTAAGCATCGCTCTCGCATGCACAGTCCAATCCTCAAGCTTGACACTCGCCTCTTGCATCCGCACCCAGCTTGTGCCTTGCCCGAGTAAGGAAACCTTTAGTCCTTGGCCATTGTCATGTGCGTATTTCGTGCCATGCTCATACATAGCCCTCGCGACATACTTCTATCACGTCTAGTGTAGTGTCGCCCCACAACTGTATGTTTAGGCCAATGGACTCTTGCTCGCATGGCTGAACCCAAGATATGCTTACAAGTCAACACATAACGCCCCTAAAATAGGTGCATCATGTATCCAATCGGCACACAGGTCGTTGTCCAACATTTCGGTAGCCCGCGGGGCATGCCGTCCTACACGTCGAGCCTCCGGCGCCCGTTTAGTGCCCAACGCTAGCCCGAAGGCGTCGCGCCATCCATAGAGTTCCCTAACTGGTATGGATACCTAAGACACTCCTTTGAGTCATCCAGATAGACCCTTGAGGTTCCCTCTCAAGGTCTCTCATTTGATACGTCTTGGTGGCAGCACGTATGGGGGAGGCAAGTTGAGCTTTCAACACCTATACCCCCCTTATATATGCTTAAAATTTAAAAGTCCAAGTTCCCTTAGTAGACAGGTCTATGTCAGAAAATCAGAAGAGCCTTTTCTCACCGAATCTACACGAAGTCACAACCCCAAAATGCGGGCTGTGACATCCTCCCATACTCATTATGTCATCGTCCTCGATGACACATCAAGGCCTATGACATTCCGGAGTCTGCCCCCCTCATGTATGTACTTTGTGGCTCCCTTAATCCTGTGGGTTGGACTTCCTTGAAGTCCTGCTCAAAATGAGCCGTGCCCCATGCACTTCTCCCCCAAGTATCTTTCAAGCATGCCTCTGCACTTCACCTCCTTTCGGTGTTCACTTGGAAAGTGCCTCCGCACTTGCACCCTCTAGTGTCTAACTTTGTGATTGACCCACACTAGTCAACCACACCATGACCCGCATATCCTTCATGTCTATCTGAATCTATTTCCTCAAAGGTAAGCACTTCATTGTGCTTTCTGGCGCAGCTCCCATAGCTATCGTGCTCTCTGGCATAGCTCATGTAACAATCGCTCCCGTAGATTTTTCCTTGCCTTCATTACCTTTGAAGATGTGTTTGCTTCCGAACTCATAATTTTGCCCTAATGCCTCTTGCATAGGCGGATCCTCCCACACTCAATGTGGAGGATACTTCTTAGCGCACACGTCCCACTTGGCATTCGGCCAGCTCTTGGGACGTACTCTTAGTGAGTACTACATTCTCAAAGTCATAGCATCGCCACATTCACGAACAAAGCTCTTTGTTTTCCAACTGTCACTTCCTCAGCAAGTACCCAATGTTCCCGGTAGTACGTCTGTACTCGCCCTATAGTCAGATACTCTCTTGGTCCTGCTAGCACGGCTTCCCGGTCCGGTTGTGTCTCGCACTTGGACTCTCAACGGTCCCCGATCATTCGGCGTACCTCTTCCAAAATGACACCTTCTAACTTGGAAATATGCCCAATTCTGAAGCTTCGTTATTTCCTTTGAAATCGTTTCCTCACCTTGTCAATGCCCTCAGGTACTCCACAAGCCTATCCCATAGGAAAGACACTTAAGTGATGCACTGCATGCATCCTTGGCAAGATCTCCACTGCGATCATGCCCAATGTTTATAGTCCATGGCTCCCACTCTTTGAAATATGGTTGCTCGACCTTGCAACCATGGCCTTTTCTTGACCATCTGACTCATCGGCACATCACCATATTCAATAGAAACCCAGACTTTCAAAAGAAAGTGGAATCACCCATTTTTTTCTTCGACCAGTAGTATCGGGTTCTCAATCTCTGGTGGCATATGAACGTCAATCTCTGCTTTGACATGATCTCCGCACTGACATCCAAAATGCACTGGCCATCTCCACTCTTTGCCTTGACATTGTGTCATGGCATAGTATGGCCTTAATCGTCTCTAATACCACGTGTTACAGGCCGACTTTCTTATACTCGTCAGCAGCACCGAATAGCCCGTGCGGCGCTTGCAGTTCCCCTCATTGCAGGCCAGTCTATCTTCTTTCCCAGGTTTTACAAGCATGATTTTGTGCCTGTGGTAAAGCTTGCCTAGAAGGCCTGCTCCAATTGTGCTGCCCATATGAAGTCAAGGCTCTTGAACTCGACTTAGCTGTGGCGCTTCTCCTCTTAGGATCATAATCCATGCGCGCCCTGGGGGTTGGCTAAGGACATGTCTTGTCCCTCGTCCATAACTGAGCATTGCTCTCGCGTGCACAGTCCAATCCTCAAGCTTGACACTCGTCTTGTGCATCCGCACCTAGCTTGTGCCTTGCCCCAGTAAGGCAACCTTTAGTCCTTGGCCATTGTCATGTGTGTCTTTCATGCCATGCCCATACACAGCCCTCGTGACACACTTCTATCTCGTCTAGTGCAATGTCGCCCCACAACTGCACGTTTAGGCCAACGGACCCTTGCTCGCATGGCTGAACCCAAGCTATGCTTACAAGTCGACATATGACGCCCCTAAGATAGGTGCATCATGTATCCAATCGGCACGGAGGTCGTTGTCCAACATATCGGCAACCCACGGGGCATGTCGTCCCATACGCCGAGCCTCCAGTGCCCATTTGGTGCCCAACGCTAGCCCGAAGGCGTCACGCCATCCATAGACTTCCCTAACTAGTATGGATACCTAGGACACTCCTTTGAGTCATCCAGGTAGGCCCTTGAGGTTCCCCCTCAAGGTTGCTCATTTGATACGGCTTGGTGGAAGTACGTATAGGGGAGGCATGTTGAGCTTTCAACACCAATACCCCTTATATATGCTTAAAATTAAAAAGCCCAAGTTCCCTGAGTAGACAGGTCTATGTCAGAAAATCAGAAGAGCATTTTCTCACCGGATCTACACGAAGTCACAACCCCAAAATTTGGGTTGTGACATCCTCCCGCACTCATTATATCATCATCCTCGATGACACATCAAGGCCTATGACATTCCGGAATCTGCCCCCCTCATGTATGTACTTTGTGGCTCCCTTAATCCTGTGGGTTGGACTTCCTTGAAGTCCTGCTCAAAAGGAGTCGTGCCCCATGCACTTCTCGCCCAAGTATCTTCCAAGCATGCCTCTGCACTTCACCTCCTTTCGGTGTTCACTTGGAAAGTGCCTCCGCACTTGCACCCTCTGGTGTCTAACTTTGTGATTGACCCACACTAGTCAACCACACCATGACCCGCACGTCCTTCATGTCCATCTGAAGCTATTTCCTCAAAGGTAAGCACTTCATTGTGCTTTCTCACACAGCTCCAATAGCTATCGCGCTCTCTGGCATAGCTCCCGTATCTTTTTCCTTGCCTTCATTACCTTTGAAGATATGTTTGCTTCCGGACTCACAATTTTTCCCTAATGCCTCTTGCATAGGCGGATCCTCCCACACTCAATGTGGAGGATACTTCTTAGCACACACGTCCCACTTAGCATTCGGCCAGCTTTTGGGACGTATTCTTGGTGAGTACTACATTATCAAAGTCATAGCATCACCACATTCACGAACAAAGCTCTTTGTTTTTCAACTGTCACTTCCTCAGCAAGTACCCAATGTTCCCCGTAGTACGTCTGTACTCGCCCTATAGTCAGGAACTCTGTTGGTCCTACTAGCACGGCTTCCAGGACCGGTTGTGTCTCGCACTTGGACTCTCAACGGTCCACGATCATTCGGCGTACCTCTTCCAGAATGACACCTTTTAACTTGGAAATCCGCCCAATTCTGAAGCTTCGCTATTTCCTTCGAAATCGTCTCCTCACCTTGTCAATGCCCCCAGGCAGTCCACACGTCTCTCGTAGGAAAGTCACTCAAGTGATGCGCTGTACACATCCTTAGCAAGGTCTCCCTTGCGATCATGCCCAATGTTTATAGTCCATGGCTCCCACTCTTTGCAATATGGTTGCTCGACCTGGCAAACATGGCCTTTTCTTGACCATCCGACTCATCGGCATATCACTACATTCAATAGAAACCCAGACTTTCGAAAGAAAGTGGAATCACCTATTTCTTTCTTTGACCTTGAGTATCAGGTTCTCGATCTATGGTAGCATATGAACATCAATCTCTGCTTTGACATGATCCCTGTACTGACATCCAAAATGCACTCGCCATCTCCACCCTTTGCCTTGACATTATGTCACGGCATAGTATGGCCTTAATCAGCTCTGATACCACGTGTTATGGTACGACTTTCTTATGCTCGTCAGTTGCACCGAATAGCCTGTGCGGCGCCTGCAGCTCCCATTGCTGCAGGCCAGCCTATCTCCTTTCCCAGGTTTTCCAAGCACGATCATGTGCAAGTGGTGAAGTTTGCCTAGAAGGCCTGCTCCAATTGTGCCCCCCGTATGAAGTCAAGGCTCTTGGCCTCGACTTAGCTGTGGCTCTTTTCCTCTTAGGACCATAATCCATGCACGCCTTGGGGGTTGGCTAAGAACATGTCTTGTCCCTCGCCTAGAACTGAGCATCGCTCTCGCGTGCACAGTCCAAACCTCAAGCTTGACACTCGCTTTGTGCATCCGCACCTAGCTTGTGCCTTGCCCAGTAAGGCAACCTTTAGTCCTTAGCCATTGTCATGTGCGTCTTTCATGCCATGCCCATACACAGCCCTCGTGACACACTTCCATCCCGTCTAGTGCAACATCGCCCCACAACTGCACGTTTAGGCCAACGAACCCTTGCTCGCATGGCTGAACCCAAGCTATGCTTACAAGTCAACATATGACGCCCCTAAGATAGGTGCATCAAGTATCCAATCGGCATGGAGGTTGTTGTCCAACATTTCGGCAGCCCGCGGGGCATGCCATCCCACACGTCGAGCCTCCAGCGCCCGTTTGGTGACCAACGCTAGTTCAAAAGTGTCGCGCCGTCCATAGAGTTCCCTAACTCGTATGGATACCTAGGGCACTCCTTCGAGTCATCCAGGCAGGCCCTTGAGGTTCTCCCTCAAGGTCGCTCATTTGATACGGCTTGGTGGCAGCACGTATGGGGGAGGCAGGTTGAGCTTTCAAAACCTATACCCCCTTATATATGCTTAAAATTAAAAATCCCAAGTTCCCTGATTAGACAGGTTTACGTCAGAGAATGAGAAGAGTCTTTTCTCACCGGATCTGCACGAAGTCACATCCCCAAAATGCGGGTTGTGACACATGGCCTATGTTAGGCATATGGATTTATGTTGTGAGTATTGATATGGATCAGAGGCATGCATTGGAAGCTTAGACTCATGCATTGGCTCTTATGTATATTGATATTGGATCAGGGGCATACATTGGTAGCTTAGACTCATGAATTGGCCCTTATATATTGATAATTGATCAGGGGCATGTAGATGCGAATCTAGGATTTTTATAAGAGGGGTGCACCACTAAACAAATGAGAGAAAAGGAATTTAGTAGGAATTGATCCTGCTCCTTTAGGTAAATAACTCTGCATTCAACTAAGTGCACCATTTAGCCTCTATGGAGCATGGGTGCCAATAAAAAATATTAGATAAATTCTAGAAAATATGTATATAAAATACCTAGTTTGGTAAAAAGATCATGGGTTCATGTGCCCCATATATAAGCCTATAAGTCTGCCCCTGGAGGCATGCATTGGTAGCTTTGACTTATGCAATGATTTGATATAAATGTTCTTGACATGAATCATGTCTTGTTACGAGGATCAAGGTGTTGATATCTTAATTTCTATCCTTATCTGTTAAGCATGCCTAAATTCTGTATGGCATGTGTTTCTTTGAGTTGTCATATTCCTTTGATGATAGCATGCTTATTTTCGTATTTTACTTATGCTTTACCTGATTATAGGACAGATAGTGAGTGTCGATGTCGACCCCTCGCCACTACTTCTTCGAAGCTAAACTTGATACTTACTGAGTATCGTAGTTTTGTACTCATACTACACTTCTACACATTTTGTGTATGTGCTTAGACTAGTATTAGTGGTACCATTAAGTTGAGTAGGAGCACTATATTGGAGACTTCGTGGTGAGCTGCTATACTTATTCTAATTCGTAGCACATGGAGTCCCCTTCCTTAATTGTCTATTTCTGTTCATATATTCTTTTTCGGAAAGATGTATTTATTCAGTTGACTCTAGTTACTCTTATTAGATGTTTGTGATGTAGTGACACATAGTTTTGGGCAGTTGTTAGATAGTTGTGGTCGTATTTAAACCCTGTCATGGATTATGTACTCATGTTATTAACTTGAATTTATTTCACTTTGTTATTTATATTGTGAAAACACTAAATGGCTTAATAATTGGATTTTATGGCTATTGTTGTATGTTCGCTTTCCTAGCAAGTGGGCTAGGCGTCATCACGACCTTTGATGGAATTTTGGATCGTAACAAGTTGGTATCAGAGAAGGTTCACATAGGTCTCACAAGTCACGAGCATGCCTAGTAGAGTCTTAAGGATCGATACAAAGACGTCTGTATTTATCTTCAAGAGGCTATGGGGCTTAGGAAACTTTCCTTTCTTGGTTCCTTATCATGCAACTTTATTCTGCGTGAAGCCCAAGTCTTTAATTTCTTCCTATTCATTTATATGCGATGAGGGGTACTCAATATTAGTTTCTTGATGGCGAGTGGTGTTGATGTTGTGGATGTGGTATGGGATGATTTCCCCCGTGTTTCGAGGACATATTACTATCGTCGTCTTGTAATGAGGTTTTCCATTTATAGCAGACTCGGTGTTAGTGTTGCCCCTATGTTCAGGGCCTTATGCAGTGCATCATGATGATTCACGCATGGGTCTCGATACGGTGTTGGTCCAGAATAGTATAGTGGTTGCCTATGAGTTACGACAGTTGAAGCCACATGAGCATAAGTATCTGGTTCATGATTTGGAGTTTTTGCATTTGTTCCAGCAAAAAAGGGGCATGTTGGGCTATAAAGGTTCCGACCTTTGTTTATAGATTTGTGAGATCAGGCATCTATGAGAATAATGGAGTTCTTGCTCATATGGTTGCACAACTATCTTTGTTTGAGTGCATTAAGTATCGTTAGTATGATGGTTTCCATTTGCTTATCATCAAGGACATGGTATTGCGAGGTAGTTCTAAGGAGGTGGCCCTTAGTGTGGGTGGTATGCTGCGAATTCAGGGTAGGATTTGTGTTTTAGTGTTGATGGTTTGACGGAGAAGGTCCTTGAGGAGGTTCATAGTTGTGGTATTTCATTCATACATTTAATATATGGACGTATCGTGAATTGAGGAAGCATTTTAGCCATGTCTCGCGATATGTGATCATCAGCAGGTCGAGAATTAGCATCAGAGACTGAGTGGCTTACTTCGGAAGGTGGCTATTCCTATGTAGAAGTGAGGGCGTATCATTGTGGGTTTTGTGATAGAGTTGCCACAGAGTTCGAGGAAGGTTGATGTTATTGGGGTCATTATGGACCATTGAGGGCACTTTATATTGGTAGTGACTTCTTATGTTGTGGGAGTTTGAATTTGGTGAGAAGGGTTTGCTCAAGCTATTAAAGGATTATGAATGATGGATTATCATTTTGGTGTGCAATCTGGTCTAGAGCTTTGGAAGTGTTGATAGATCTTGCAGTTGTTCATTGGTGGAATAAAGCACACTCTTGCAGCCTATGGACGAGTGTGAACTCGGAAGATTTTGTTGATTAGTTAATGGTTGTATTCATGGTAAGGTCATAGGAAGATGTTGATATGAGGTCACATAGGTGGGCTATCTCCCATGGGAAAATTCAGGGGTTGTATAATTTCTTATGAGGTTTTTATGAAGAGTTTTACCTTCTACCCAGTGATATGCATGTACTACGATATGGGTGTGGGTTGCTTGAGTGAGATGGCACGAGTGTCATAGGGTTGAGTATGCATTTGGGCTGATGATACGGGATGTGTTATGAGTAATGCAACATGAGCTTATGAGAGATTTAGTTGAGTAACATTGTGGGATCATGGCAGTTAAAGAAGTGCAGCCATTATAGGTTCTTGGATTATGTGATGGTGGTTTAAAGCTTGGGTCATCTAGTTATGTGCTGCTATAGATTCTGAACTGAAGGACGCGTGTGGATCAGGTATGACTTAAAGAGGAGGACTTCGAGGATGTTTCGAGCAAGAAATTGTTGGATGCTTGTTGTATTTCACCTAAGTGGTATATAAAGGTTGTGGAAGGGCTCATGTTCGATATTTTTCTGTGGGGATAGTGTGCAGGGGAAATGATTTGCTTGGTTGTTCTCTTTGGAGTATTCATGTGTTAATGGAGCACTAATCTTTCGGCATGGTCGGCTATGTATTCAGGGCTAGGACTGAGTGAGTGACTCTCGATAAGGCTCTAATGGATTCAAGATTCGATATGTGGCATCTAAGGATAACCGAATTTGTGCATGACTAAGGATTCGAGAATTTCATTAGATTGTGAAAAAGATTTGGAGAATCTTTGTACCATTATCGATTCTATGAGGCAATATTTGAATGATTGAAGAAGCAACTTTAGCTTTCTAGAAGGTCTCTTAGAGCGGGCATTTTGGTTTGAGGTACTATTAGGTGCACGAGGGGGAATAAAGTGGCTAACAGGTCCAGGACGACATGGTTTCATGTTGGGATTACTTGGGATGAGTTTTAGATTGAGGTCTATAGTGTACTGAGAATGAGTAGTGTTGCCTTGAAGGTGAGTCATGGGTAATATGAAGGAGTTGGGTCAGCATAGCAGCGGTTTGGTTCAGCATAGTAATGCAAATGATCAGTTCCTTTGTTATGATAGAGCTCTGCAAGTGCTTTTATGGAAATACTTCTTGAGTTTGGCAATCTGCGGGACTTGGTTGATTTAGAGGGATTCAGTTTTGATGTCTTAGTTATGTGCAAATGGGTTCCGAAGAGTTTACGATGATTTGACCAAAACTTAAGGTTGATATCTTCTATGGGTTTGGGAAGTTCATCCCATGTTGTGATTTCCCCCTGAATTGAGCTTAGATGAAGGTTTTCGGTCGATCGAGTATGTATCCTATCCGTGATTTAGAGTTGATAATGGGATCCTCGTATTTTTGCATTATAGCATGATAGATACGGTGAGCTGTGGAGAATTGGGATTGGATGGACAAAGTTGCAGATCAGTTTTAAAAAGGAATGTCATGAGTTCGGGACATCATGAGAGATTTGAGATGTTTAAGAGTATGGTAGCACTATCTTATATCGCCTGAGAAGGGTGTGTTGTGTGGAAGGTGTATTGTGTACTATTTCAGTGATGTTTGACTAGTACTAAAAATATTGCATGCTAATAATCGTTGGTGTCCCGATCTGCTACTTGACGCGAGAGATTTATGAGAGTATTTCTTATGATGTGATTGTGTATGTATGATGTGTTAGTCATTTAAGTGAGAAGGTTTGAGATCATATATGGATATTCCAGTGCTCTCGCATTTTGGAGATTCTATTTCGAGAGGCAAACTATTTCTCTAGTTGCAGACTATGAAAGTGTGTTCAAGATTTGACAGTTGATTATATGTATCATGGATTGAGTCACTTTAGACTTTTTGAAGGCTATTGTCCTACTTTGGAATGATCTGAATTAGTTTGTAGGCCTACCATGAGAATGTGAACTCTACATTGGATTGGATTTGCTCATTCAGTGTAATATTTTCTATGAGTGTGTCACCGGGCACAATATATGTTATTCATGCCCTGATCTATTTCATATGTTATGATGGGTTGTGAGACGATTTTGTTATTCACACGCATTTTATGGCCATGTTTAGGCCTTGTGGTGATATATGGGCGAGATGGCTCTTGAGATGTTGATTGCTTATTGCACCATAGAAATGCTTGCATTTTTGTAGGACATTATGCTATCTGTCTCCCCATGGTTATGTTTACACACTTTAAGTGCTTGTTGTTGATATACATATTTTGGGAGTATGAGAATTGTGGCCCAACGGTCATTGATGAAATTATTGTGGATCGGGTAGCATGCTGCCACGGGTACATGTGTGGATTAGGTGGTATGCCTTTATGAGAATATGTATGGATCGGGTTGCATGCCGTAACGGAGTTATGGTGGATACGATTCCTTGAGAGTATTTCATGTGTTTTGCTTCTCCTATGTGGGATGAGTTCATAACATTATGCTTTTGTTGTTATATCTTCTACACTTGCTGGGAAGTTCTTGTACTTGGGTTCCCTCTCCACTACTAGTCATATTCACACAGTTTCTTATTGGGTGTACGGATTGCATCGTATGAGATTCTTCATGGTATATAATGTGGTTGTCGATCAAGCAATTTATACTGGTGAGATGAGGTTATAAAGCCTGGAATCAGTGCAATCGCATTTACGTGAGTCATATTTGGAAGGGGGAAAATCCCTATCAGTGTAGAATTTGGCAATGGTCCTTGTCGAGCGAGAGGACTCCATGACTTGTTATGTTGATGGGTGATTATGAGTTCCTATACATTTGTTTCTCCATTGTGGCATTACAAAAGTTTGTAATAAGGTTTTGTTTGTTATGAGGTATATTACCAGTACCAGGTTTGGTAACGAGCAACTGTTGTGGTCAAAAGATATCGGTATGGGCATATGAGTTATACGGTACATCGTGTGGTTACATCTTGGGAGTATACTTATGAGTTTATACAGCTTGTGGGGATTTGGTATAGTATAAATATACAAGAATCAGATCTTATAGGGAGTTCTGGATGTTGGAATTCAGTTTTAAGACTTATGGATTCAGGTTGAAGGAAGAATCTTCAGTACAGATCATGTTAATGGGCTTATATGGTTTGAGGTGACATGAAATCACCCCTGGGTATGTGTATGATAATTTATATAATGATTTGGTAGCTTTGGAACAAATCTTGGCACGTTCGAGGATGAACATATGTTTAAGTGTAGGAGAATGTGACAATCTGACTGGTCGTTTGAGCTTTAGTATTTCGTTCGGCAGTTTGAGACTTTGAGTAGATTCACTTGATGTATTATGACTTGAGTGTATGTTAGGTTTTATTTCTTAGAGGTTTAAAGGTGATTTGAAAGAATAATTTTCTATTTGGAAGCCTTAAGTCGGAAAAGCTGACCAAGGTTTAGCTTTTGAGTAAACGACCTCGAAATCGGGGTATGATGGTTTCAATAGGTTCATATGGTGATTTTGGACTTGAACCTGTGTTCGGATTTGGATTCAGAGGTTCCTAGAAGATTTTGGCTATATTTATCAAAAGTTAGCAAGTTGAAGAATTGGAGAGTTCATAAGTTTGACCGGGAGTTGACTTTGGTGTTATCGGCTTTTATTGGTGTTCGACTTCGGATAGGTTCATTCAGTTGATTGGTACTTGTGTACAAAGCTTGGTTTTGATCTGGTATGTTTTAGTGTGATTCAAACGAGTTCAGCGAAGTTTGGATGTTTGAAAGTTAAAAGAATGATTTGGTCTTCGATTCTTGCTTTGGATGTTATTTATGGTGTTTCGAGACTTTGGATAGGTTGGTTTATGTATACATGCTTCTTAACATGTTTGGACAGGGTCTCGAGTAGCTCAGGTGAGTTTCGGAGTGATTAGAGTATTTTAAACCACTTTGAGATTGTCGGTATTCTGGTATTCAGGCATGCATCGCGATCGCAATGGGGTCCACGCAATTGCAGAGTAGGATTTTGAGGCGGCTATTTTTTGGTCTTCGTGTTCGCGGTCTCGGTGGCACGATCACGTATGGTGGAGGAGTTGGTCTTCGCGTTCGCATGCAGTGGTCCGCATTCACGTAGAGGATGAGATCAACTGGGGGTTGTTGTTCGCGTTCGTGAGGTACACAGCGCGTTCACAATGGAGGCAGAGCTGGAGAGCTTCGCGTTACTCCTTCCGTTTTAATTTATCTGAACTTATTTGACTGGGCATGGAGTTTAAGAAAAAATAGAAGGCTTTTGAACTTGTGGTGCAGAATAAGACACATATATTTTGTGTGGTTGTAAATTATTGCATAAAAGTAAATTATTTCCATATATGGAAAGGGGTCAGTCTTTTTGGAATGAACTAATAAGGAAATAGGTTCACATAAATTGAAACGGAGGGAGTATATTTTGGGACATTTGCCTATTATTTCATATTTTGAGCCCTAGAGTTTGAGAGGAGGAGAATTTAAAGAGTAGTTTCACTACTATTTTGGAGGTAAACAATTTTCACTTGGATTTGGCTTTATATCTTGATTCCCCGTGGATATCTACATCTAAAACTTGGAATTTTAAAATGAAATTTGCGGGTTTTGTCTACAACGTAAGAGGATGTATTTTGGGGTTTTGAGCATTAATTTGATCTTAGTCTTGGAATCTAATCATATATTTGGACTCGTGGAGTTATGGGTAGCCGACATCTATCCATTGACTCAGATTTTGACCGCGTGGGCCTAGGTTGACTTTTGTTAACTTTTAAAATTTTGATTAAAGATCAAAGCTTTATTGTTTGGAGTTGTTTCTTATGACTTTATTTGATGTTATTGAGTTATATTTGACTAGATACGAGCTGTTTGGTGTTGGATTTGTACGAAAAGGTGATTTATTATTGTTTAAAGTATGTCAGGTGGAGGTAAGTCTCTTGTCTATCTTTGTAACAGGGAATTCTCCTCATATGTGATGTATTTGCTACTTGATTCATGATTTAGGAGCCACCTATATGCGAGGTGAAGATAGTATATGCATATCTAGGTCATGACCATATTCGGTATTGTCGACTTGAATTGTTCTTTGTTGGATTATGTGAGGTTATTATCCATGTTTAATAGATTCTACGACTATGTGATAATTTATATTCTTCACTTTGGATGTAACGACTCGACCGGTTATTTTGTGTAATTACGCCCTGTTACCCCTTTTATGCTTCACACATGTGTGTTTATGGTTTTATGACTTGCGAGGTTGGTTAGTTTCATTCCGAAAAGTTTTTCGAGTTGATTCGAATCCCTTGATTCTTGACTTAGAAGTTTAAATTAGAAATATTGATCAAACTTTGACTTTTGTAAAAATAACCCCCGGAATGGTGTTTCGATGGCTCCGATAGCTACGTATCGTGATTTCGGGCTTGGGCGTATGCTCGAAATTGCTTTTGAAGTCCGAAGGTTGATTTATGTTGTTTTCCCAAAATTTGGCAATTTAAAGTTAAAAAGTTAGACCGTAGGTTGACTTTTAGCTATCGAGCTCGGAACTTGATTTTGGGACTTGGAATAGGTCCGTTATGCTATTTAGAATTTGTATGAAAAATTTGATATCATTTGGAGTTGGTTTGATAGGATTCAGACGTTTAGCTGTAAATCTAGAGATTCTTGAACTTTACTTTGAAACTTATGCATTTTATCGTTCGATTCGTAGGTTTAGATGTTATTTTTCTATTTTGATCACGCGAGTGAGTTAGTATGATATTTTTAGACTTGTGCAGTTGATTGGTTTGGAGCCCTGATGGCTCAGATGAGTTTCAGACATGTTCCGGAGTATTTTGGACTGAAATTGCAGAATTTGGTGTGGTGATGCTTCAGGTATCGCATTTGCGAACACCAAGTTCGCAATTGCGAGCTTAGTAGGGGTACCTCAGCTATCACAATTGCGATACCAGGCTCGCAATTGCAAAGTGGTCTAGGACTTTGGGTAGTTCGCATTTGCGACTAAATTATCGCTTTTGCGAAGGGGGCAGGGTTCACATTTGCGAACCCATTGATCGCAATTGCGAGGTCCCAGTAGGAGGGTCAGTGGCCGCATTTGCGATGTATTCTTCGCAATTGCGACATCAGCAGCTGATCAAAAGGGTTGGACGTTGGAATTTCATCTCATATTCTCTCATTTTAAAACCCTAGACTCGGTAGAAGGCTATTTGGAGGGGATTTTCATCTACAAACTTTGGGTAAGTGATTCTAATCTATTTCTAATCATATTCGATTAATATATCTTAGATTTTAACATCAAAATCATGTGAATCAAAGTGAAAATTTGTGAAACTTTGTCAAGTTTTTGAAAAATAAGAATTTGAGTTTTGAGAGTCAGTTTGGACCCGAATTTTTAAGCTAATCATATATATGAACTCGTGGGGTTCATGGGTAGTCAAAATCTACCATTGGATCCGGGTTTTGACCGGGCGGGTCCTGAGTTGACTTTTGTTGACTTTTTTGGAAAAATTATAAAGATCTTAGCTTTATCTATTGTAATTAATTTTTCTTGCATTGTTTGATGATATTAAGTCTATTTTGGTTAGATTTAACCCGCGTGGAAGCGGAATTTAGGGAAAAAGCTATTTCCGAGAGTTGAATTGGCCTAGTTGAGGTAAGTATCTTGCCTAAATTTGTATGGTGGAACTACCCCCTTAGGATTAGTATTGGTTAATTCGTTTGTGCTATGTGAAAGACGCGTATGCAAGGTGATGAGTGGGTACACGGGTTGTGTGTGGTATTTGACCAGTTTAGGCTACTTATACTCTTTCCATTCTTTAACTGAAATGTTATATCATGTTCTAAATTCTCATAGTCAATTTATTCTTACTTGTGTTAGTCTATCCTTATACCTTAAATGACTTGTTTAACACTTGTTCTACATCCTGCTTGATAAATTTCTCTCATGCTTTAGTTGAACTTATTGCCCCTTTTATTGTTACATGTTATCTCTTTCATTGTTGATTATCATTACTTGAAGTCATTGTATGTGTTATCTCTTTCATCGTTGATTATCATTATTTGAAGTCAGTGTTACAAGTTATCGTTTTCGTTGATATTATTCTTATTTGAAGTCATGTTATCCCTTCTATTGTGTGTTATTTGTATTTAGTTCGTGGTTACACATTATCTTCTTTATTGTTAAGTTATTGTTGTTGAAGTTGTGAAAGCCGTATCACTTTGAGGCGAAGTTGATAATTGTTGAGAATTTTACATTCATTATTATTGTTTATATTCTTGCATACATTGTGATGGAGACATGGTCTAAATGTGTGGAAATATTGATATTGTTGATTGATGGAAAGTTGTGATATATGGGTACTTGTGGTGCGAGTTATTATTGTGATATGATGTTGACGCACATGCAGCGGTATAAGGCCTGGGGTTGATGTACATGCGACGGTATAAGGTGGGAGTTATGTGTGTGTTGCTTGTAAGGGAATTACGTGAAGCCACGCGACATCATAAGGTAGGCTAAAGTACGTGTAGCTATTTTGGAAAAACTATTTTCAAAACCTATTTAAATGTAAGGCTCACATGGCGGTATAAGGAAAGATTGTGATTGAAATTGAGAAATATGAATACGAGGCGGTACCTCGGTTGTAATTCTTGATTTATACGAGGCGGTACCTCGGTTGTGATTTTTATTGTACACGAGGCGGTACCTCGTTATGATTCTTGTTGTTTTATTTTTTCTTGTTCTATCAGTTGTTGTCCGTACATGAACATTGTGGTTCTCTTTAATTGCTTCCCTTATGTTATTTCCATGCTTAAAAATTCCGGTATTAGTTCATGCTATTAACTTGTTTTGTATCAGTTATTTCTTCGCCTTCCATTATTATTCGTTCTTATGTTTTCATTCTGTTTATTTATATCCTAGTAGGTGTCTTGACCTATCCTCATCACTACTCTACCGAGGTTAAGCTTGATACTTATTAGGTACTATTGTAGTGTACTCATACTACGCTTCTACACATATTTTGTGCAGATCCAGGTACGTTTGCACGTGCCGGACACTAGAGTTGATTTGAGTTGATATTCTTGGAGACTTCATGGTATACCTGCTCCACGTCCGTAGGCCTCAGAGTCACCTTCCTTTATCTTTACTTCATGTTGTATTTTCATTCAGACAGGGATGTGGTAGATATTTTAGATTACTTTATAGAGGTTATGACTCAATTCCACCGATTTTGGGGAGTGTATTGTTGAGATTCTATTTCATGAGATTATATCAGTTTATTATACTTGTTTAAGTATTTTATTAATTATTTTTATCAAGTTATTATTTAATGTTAGCTTACCAAGTCGTAGAGACTAGGTGTCATCATGACATCCTCCGGAGGGAGATTGGGATAGTGACATTAGAGCATGCCGAGGGTTATGACTTGTTGGTTTGACATGAAGGAATATTTTGCCATGCTAAGCTTTATTATAAACCCATAGTCATACACTTGTCTTATTTGCTCCATGATATTGGTGGTTTATATGGCCAAATTGACTCATGAAAAATAATATAATTAAGCTAGAACATACTAAGTTACTTATTGAGCCGATAAATTGAGTTTCATGATTTGCCATGACCATCTTTTAGCCATATGAGCTTTTCATCCGCATTCTTATTATCATATCTGGTGCCCTTTTATTACATCATATATATATATATATATATATATATATATATATATATATATATATATATATATATATATATATATATATATATATATATATATACACACACACACACACACGCGCATGAGTTTGAGAGTTGGGTGTTGTTTTGAGGAATTTGGCACCAAGGACAATGTGAGCGAAAATTGGTCATCGATTATTGATAATATTATGATTGTAATGGGTTGCGCGGTGCAACAAATGATTGATGATATTATAATTGGAACATGTTGTGCCACAATGATTGATTGATGATCATTAAACATAAAATGATCAACACTTGGATATGGATCCATCTCTACAGATTCAGGTAATTACCCATGTTACCTTGGGCCCTGTGAGCATAAGCACCCATGATTCTTTTGGTGCTTGTTGGACACGTGAAATGTATCAGACAAATGGAGTCCTGTGAGTTGTTGGTATGGATCAGGGGCATGCATCGGAAGCTTAGACTCATGCGTTGGCTCTCATGTATATTGATATTGGATGGGTTTCATGCATTGATAGCTTAGACTCATGCATTGGGTCTTATATATTGATATTGGACCAAGAGCATGCATTGGTAGCTTTGACTCATGCAGTAATTTGATATAAATGTTGTTGACATGAATCATGTTTTGGTATGAGGATCGAGCTGTTAATATCTTAATTGCTCTCCTTTTCTGTTAAACGTGCCTAAATTCTGCATGACCTGTGTTTCTTTGAGTTGTCTTATTCATTTGATGATAGCATGCTTATTTTTATATTTATTTATGCTTTACCTGATTATTGGACGGATAGTGAGCGTCGTGTCGACCCCTTGCCACTACTTCTTCTAGGATAGAGTTGATTCTTACTGAGTACCATTATTTTGGACTTACACTACGCTTCTGTATATTTTGTGCATGTTATGGGACTAGTATTAGCGATACCATTAAGTTGAGTAGGAGCGCTATATTGGAGATTTTGTGGTGAGATGCTATACTTGATCTGATTCGCAGCACATGCATTCCGCTTCCCTACTTGTTTATTTTCTGTTCATGTATTCTTTTCTGGATATATGTATTTATTCAGTTGACTCTAGCTACTCTTATTAGATGCTCATGATGTAGCAGCACCGGTATTTGGGCAGTTGTTAGACAGTTATAATCGTGTTTAGACCCTGTCATGGATTATATACGCATGTTATTGATTTGAATTCATTTCACTTTGTTATTTATATTATGAAAATAGTAAATTGCTTAATAATTGGATTTTATGGCTATTGTTGTATATTGGCTTGCCTAGCGAGCGGTTAGGCTCCATTATGGCCTTTGATGGGATTTGGGGTCGTGACACATAGTTTTTCTCAAAAGGGCTCATACCATTAAGAGTATATCTATGCATTTTATGTCGCTTTCTAATTTTTACAGCTATTAATATGGGATTTTGTTCGTACACCTAATATTTGTAAACTCTCACTTTAATTTGTAACTAATAAGGTTAAATTATTTTATTTGGTGCAAATACCAGGTGCGAGTAAATATTTACCTTATTCCTTGAGTTGTTTGGTTGTCTAGAAATATCTTGGCAGTCTGTGTCTACTGCATGTATGGTTAGGACCGTTTTTGGGTGGATAATTATGTTTAACAGTTTGTCTTATCGGTTATCAGCTTTTAAATGTACTAATCCGCTAGCCAACCGATAAGATATCGATTGGTTCGGTATTGCGTTAGTAATTATGGGGCGGTAATCAGATAGTGTATCAACTAAATCTAAGAGACAATAAAAATTAAAATTACAATATATAGTCCAGCTTCCAGCGACGAAATGAAAATCACAGCTTCCAGTTCTTTTGTACAATTGCTTTTGCAAAGATAAAACAACGAATCGTTTGTATGTTGTATAGAAAAAGCAACCAGTAGAATCTTATTAACTGGCACAACTACTAGTGCCTAGTTCTTTTGCACAACTCTTTCAGTTATAAGACTGAAACCTTTGCGACATTTTATCACTGGCAACAACGAAAAGATAAAACATAGATAAGATATAAATAATGATAAAGGAGTGCACCCGACAGAGTAACAATTTATGAGCAATTGTAATATAAATGGGACTTGTGAGCATGTATTTTTTTGCCTCACTTAAAATTACTCCTAAAATAACATTTAGTTTAGTAATTTAGTTTTTATTTTACTTTAATAGGGTTTTAGAAATTTTTATTTATTTGTTTGGCATTTTAATTGTCTTTTTTACATTTTTAGTCGCATTTTAAATTGCATAAAATCATTATTTTTTGTCTTTCCATAATTATTTTAGGATAATTTATTATATAATTAGATAAATAATTAGGTCAATTTCAATAAATGCTTCCATGCAACCTACGTCGAGTTTAAAGCTTACAGAACCACTAATACCTATCAAACCTATTTCATTTCTACATGGTGAACTATTGATTCAATGGACTAGTTTAGAAGTTAAGAAGATGAACAATATTGAAAACCTAGATTTTGCAATTGTAGGAAAATTTTCCCCATGTTTGGCCGGAGATCCATGAGTTACGCAAATTGATTCCCAATCAATGTGGGATTAAAGGTGAGGTCCAAATTGGTTTATTATGTTACATGCATGTTTTAATTAGATGCACATTGCTAGAAGATTATGTTAATGTCATGTCAAAGGGTGCATGCTATGTTAAAGCAAAAGATGATTATGAATAACAAATGAGGCCATTGAAATATGATATGTGGTTTAATCCGGATGAGGAAACTTCAATTGCCATGGGTTGGATATCCTTTCCAATATTGCCACCTACTTTCTTTGTCAAAGAATCATTGTTTTCATTAGCTTCAGCTTGGAAAACCATTACATGTTGATCTTAATACACAAAACAAAACTAGACCTAGTTGTGCACCTGTGAAGGTGGAGGTTGATTTACTTGCAAAACTGCCTAAAATAGTCCAAATTCAGGTTATTGTTGAAGCTAGTGGAGAGGTGAGATCAAAGTGGATCAAGATTCAATATGATTACATGTCCAAGTATTGCAAACAATACAAGTTTCAAGGTCATTGTGAAACTGATTGTAGGGTTTTACACCCAGATTTAGTTCGAGACGTGGAGAATGTAGAAGGTGAAATTAATGACAAGAAACATGAGAAGTTGAACAATATGGCACAATCACTAAAGGTACTAGCTAGTGGTAAGGTAGATGGATACCCTAATAGTAAGTGGACTGAGGTTAGAGATAATAGACCAAAGAGGAATAATGATGCAAAGGGAAAAAAGACAAATGATAAGGAGGCAGCTGGGAAAGAAGTGGCGAATGTGGAGCACCAATCCAATGTTCCAGTTCAAACTACAAATAAGTTTGTTTTACTGGAGGAAGGAGAAGTGGAAGAAGTGAATCAAAACAAGAAGGAGGCAGTGGTGATTTTGGAGAACAAAGATAAGGCCGAGGAAAACAAAGAAAGAAGTCCAAATCCTACACCAACTAAGAGAACTAGTCCAAGGAAAACTGGAATTCCAAATGCGGCCAAGGAGATACTTTCTAATCCTAATGTAACAGGGATTTGAGGAGGCAAATAAAAAAGAGTCTACAATTGAATGCGTGCATAGGAGATTTGGTACGAGCAAGGAGGAGTTGAAACAACTTAATGTGACTATCAACTATTCGTGTCAAGATGTTCCTTCACAGACCTTTGATAATTCTGCCAAGAACAAGGAGGCTAACGATGAAGTAATGTTTGGTAGTTATTTGTGGAGTGATGAAGTGGACAATATTGAGAAGAAAAATGATGAAAACAATGTTGTAAAGATTGCACAAAGTGGAGGAAAGAGGAACCAAACAGTTAACCTAATTCCTGCAGCTACAGTAAACCCTAGTGAGATTCAAACTAGGGTCAAGGATAATTTGAGAAGCACGATGAAGTTAGGGGAGTTGCATAACTTGAAAGGTACACACATACATGTAGAACAAGGTCCAGGTGGATCACAACAACAATAATCTATAGATAAGGAGGAATCCAATGGAACGGTAAACCTTAGCTTGCCTGCTAAGGTGAACTATGTGTTAGAGAATGATTCAATAGGCGTAAAGGGTGCTGGGAATGTTCTTAGTGGTCCTGACAAGGTCATTGAGAATACAATAGCTTCAGGCAACCAGCTTGAATCAAGTAGGTCACCGGGACCAAATGGAACAGTGAAAACAGTGTCCAATGAAACAGTAAACCCAAGCAGGCAAGAAGTTTCTACTTTACAATTTCAAGGGAATGAACATGTATCTTCTAAGGGTACTACAAGACATATAAAAAGTTTGGGCAATGAGAATATGGTGGTAAAGGATGGGATAGGAACTAACTTTAAACTGTCAAACCTTAAGTGTGATGATCTTGGTATTTTAGCTGGAAAAACTTTCACTGTGACAAGTGGTGTTCTAGCTAAAGGCATCTTGATTAATTAGAGAGGCTAAAAGGAACTGGGAATGATTGCCAAGAATCATGAACCTAAGCCTTTGGAACTTCAAGTGGTTAATGATGATCAGCCTGAACATGAAGACCTAGGTGAGGATATTAAAGAGGAGTCTACAACAGCTAATGTTCAACAAGGTTTTCAACAAGGAGACCTATCTCCTAGAAGTGTAGATAAGAAGAAGTCAGGTTCTACGCAAGCTAGGAAGCAGAAGGAGAAAATAGTGCATGTTAAGGTACAACCAAAGAGGAGTGACTTTTCTAATTCCAAATAATGTCCATTGATATTGTCTTAGTCTAGAATATGAGGTCAATGAATACTCAAAAAGCTTTTCAAAGGTTAATTAACCTTCACATGAAGTACAATTTCTATTGATTGGTCTTGTGGAACCTTGGCAAGACATTAACAAACTTGAATTGTATAGAAGAAGATTGGGAATTAAATCTGCTTATGCAAATGTGAATGGAAAGATATGGGTATTTGTAGATGAAGACATTGATGTAGAGGTACTAATTTATATGGAACAACAACTGAGTCTAAAGTTGTTCAATAGGGTATTAAGTAGAGAATTGATAGTCACACTAGTCTAGGTTAAGTATGATGTTGTTGAAAGAATTGAGTTATGGGATTCATTGTATCATCTTGTATCAGACATGATGGTTCCTTAGCTTGTTGCAGGGGACTTTAATGTCATCTTGAATGAGAAAGAGAAGTATGATGGATTGACAGTATATCTTAGTGAGGTTGAAGAATTTGTACATTGTATTGATACTTGTGCTCTTTATGATCTTGGATTTAAAGATAACGTGTACACTTGTTGGAATGGAAGATTAGATGGTGCTTGCATTTTTAAAAGACTGGATAGGTATTTGGCTAGCCAACAGTTCCAGGACCTATTACCAGCTTTGGAAGTGGATCACCTTATCAAACATGGATCTGATCATGCTCCTCTTTTTTAATCATGCAATGTGAATAATGTTGAGGTAAATAAGCCATTTAAATTCTTTAACTTTTGGGTGGAAATTGATTTTTTCTGGAGGTGGTCAAGGAGATTTAGAGGTCAGATGTTATGGGCAACTCTTTTATCCCTTTTCAACAAAAACTAAAAAATGTGAAGAAGGTGTTGGTAGAGTGGAGTAAAGAGACTTTTGGAGATATTTTCAAACAAATTGCTTCACTTGAAGATGTCATAAAAGTTCTTGAGGTCGAATTTGAGCTTAATCCAACTGCTCAAAATAGGGCAAAGCTTCACAAAGCCCAAACAGATCTCACTAGATACATACACCTAGGGGAAGAGTTTTGGAGACAAAAATCCAGGATGCAATGGTTTAAAGATGAAGACAGAAATACAAAGTTCTTTCATGCACATGTTACATGGAAAATAAAGAGGTTGCAAGTGTCCAGAATACTATATAAGAATGTCAATTGGCTTGAGTCACAAAAAGACATAGCTAAGGAGGTTGTTGAATTCTTTCAAGCATAATTCACTGAATAAAGGGTTCCTAACAACTTTGATATTGTCAGTCACGTTCCTAGGATAGTTACTGAAGATTAAAATGCAAAGATATGGGCAGAACCTACTAAGGATGAGGTGAAGCAAGCTGTCTTTGGATTGAATGGGGACAGTGCAAATGGTCCATATGGATTCACTAGCCAATTTTACCATTCATGCTGGGAGATTATAGGTGGTGATGTGTTAGAGATGGTTAAATCTTTTTTTTGTGGATCCGAATGGCCAAAGTTCATAACACACACAAACTTAGTATTGCTGCCCAAGAAGAAAAATGTGGCTACATTCTCTGACATGAGACTTATAAGTTTGAGACACTTTTCAAACAAAATAATATCTAGGGTACTACATGAAAGGTTGGTGGATATCCTACCTATATTTATCTCACCAAACCAGGCTGGATTTGTGAAAAGAAGGAACATAGTGGAGAACGTCTTGCTGACAGAAGAGATTGTTACTAACATTAGAAATAGGGGCATACCATTCAATGTGGTAATCAAATTAGATATGGAAAAGGCATATGATAGGGTGTCTTGCCTGCTTTTGACAAAGGTATTAAGGCCGATGGGATTTGGGGAAGTATTCATCAACATGGTGTTTAGATTGGTCTCCAACAATTGGTACTTAGTGTTGTTGAATGGACAGGCTAATGGTTTCTTCAAATCAACAAGGGGTTTCAAGCAAGGAGATCCCCTATCTCTTATATTATTTATATTGGCAGCTGAGGTGTTAGGAAGAGCTCTTGATGTTTTGTTTGATAATCCAGATTTTATAGGATTTGGTATGCCAAAGTGGAGCCACAACATTAAATATCTCTCATATGTTGATGACACTATCATCTTTAGTTCATCTCACTATGGTGCTATTCAGTTGATCTTGAATATTAAGACTATGAGGCTGCTTCAAGACAAAAGGTTAACAAGGAGAAGTCTTCTTTCTGCATGCATGAAAATGTATCTCCCGAGGAAGCCCATATTATCCATCTTATCTCTCAATTTCAAAGGCATTAATTCCCCTTTACCTATTTGGGATGACCTATATTCTATAGTACGAAGAAGAAATATTTCTACAAAGGTATTATCTTCAAGGTGCAGGAGAGGTTACAATCATGGAAAAGGAAGTTGTTGTCCATAGGGGGAAGGGCAGAGTTGATAGCACATGTACTTGAGAGTATACCCATTCACCTATTGTTTGTTGTGAATCCACCAATATGTATGATTTTTGAGCTACATAAAATGTTTGCTAGATTTTATTGGAGCAATTCAGGCAATGGCAAGGCAAGGCAGTGGGCTTCTTGTGATACATTATGTTTGCATAAAGATGAAGGTGGCTTAGCTTTAGATCTCTACATGATGTATCTAAAGCATTGTTTGCTAAACTATGGTAGAATTTTAAAACTAAGACTACATTGTAGTCTACTTTCATGAGGAACAAGTACTGTAAGAAAATCAATGAAATTCTAGTGCCTTGGAGGGCTGGATCTCAGGTTTGGAAAAAGATGATTGAATTGAGAGAATTGATAGAGCATCAAATATGGTGGCAAATTAAAAGTGGCGGTGCATTCTTTTGGTATGAAAACTAGACATGTATGTGATCACTTTACCATGCTTTTGGTCCTGATCACTAGTGTGATGAGTCCATTATACATGTTCATGAAATTGTACAAGATAAGTAATAGAATGAAAACATGCTGAGGAACTTCTGCCTGAAGAACTAGTTGAGTACATTTTGGAAAAGATCTAGCCACCTCAATACCATGACTTGAAGGACAAACCTTTGCGGAAACCTGAATCAAAGGGGCATTTTTCAGTGAAGTCAGCCTGACAGTACATTAGGAAGATAAGACATGAGAACAAACTTTACAAGTTCATTTGGGTGAAAGGATTATCATTCAAGGTTTGTTTTTTCATGTGGAGGTTATGGAAGGAAAAATTGCCACTTGATGATATTGTCAGAAGGTGGGGATACATATTTCCATCTAGGTGTTGGTGTTGTGAAAATCCTAAAGAAGAAACCCTAGCACATATGTTCTTTAGATCTCCGGTGGCTAGATTTATATGGAAGTACTTCAGTGCACCTGCTGGGATTAACATTGAAGGGAAGTTACTGATTCAGGTAATCAATGAATGGTGGAGGAGTCCATTCAACACAATCCTCAAAGAAATATACTAAGCAATGCCATCATTGATTTTTGGGCAATTGTGGAAAAGGAGATATTCAGGCATGCATGAAAAGAATGTGTCTATTAACATGCTAATCTATCAGATTTCTTCCTTTATTCATATGCTTTTGAAGGTTAGAAGACCTACATGCTCAGGTGTTACTGGCAATTGGTCGGGTTTACATTATAAGTTGAAGTCTCATGTACCAAGGTTGAACTACACTTTGGATAAAATGCAACACAAATGGTGATTGCAAAGGTGGTAATGGTAGAGATTCATATGCCTTTTGTATTAGGGATGGAATTTGTGGCCTAATCTATGCACATACAGATGAAATTGAGGATGCTACCAATAATGTGGCTAAAGCTCAGTCAATTCTGGAGGCTCTAAGGTACATAGATCAATCACATTTTCCTCCTTGTTTGATTGAAACTGATTCCTTGTTGTTGAAAAGAATATTGGATGAAGTGTGGGAACCTCCTTGGAGTCTTATCAATCAAGTGGGGGATATGAGAACCCTAATGGCTAAGGGTGTGTTCCAAGTAGTACATGTGCTGAGGGAAGACAATAAGTTAGCTGATCATTTAGCTAACATGACATTAGAACAACATGCCATTGTACAGGTGAATTCCTTTGCGGATTTGGACACTCAAGGAAGGAGAATACTAAATAGTGAAAGCTACAAATACCCTACGTTAGGGTAAAAACTGCTAAGCCAAATTCTAGATGATGAGGACATGCGATAATATGAAAAAGAAGTGGTGGATGATAGTAGTAATGTGGAGGGTGATGAGGAGCTTTGGAGGATATGTGAAGGCCACTGGAGAAGGAGTACAAATTAGACTTCCTGCTCAAATCCATTTGGAGGAGAGTAGAAAGATATCTTTTACTAACATAGTTTTCTGTTTTGCAGTACTTTGCTAAGGACTGGTCCCTATGCATTGGCCAAATCTAGAAGGGTGGTATTAGTATCTTTGATGCTCATTCCATTTAAATGCAACCATGGTATAGGCCAGTCCATTTTTCTGGTCCAGGAACTCAATCTAATTGGGACAAGGCAGTCGCACACAAATGGTGGCACAAGCTTAGTGATGAACTATGATGAGCTAATGAGTTTGGCAATAGGTGTTGATTCTGACTCATCGTGATGAAGCTTAAATAAGCAATTTTTGACAAGAATTTTATGAAGACAGTGACAAATTACACCCGTAGAAAGAACAAGCTGCCACATAGGGTTTGCATCGCATTTGCGGGTTCCTGTGGTTCACTTTGGAGCATCGACCAAGAATATACAACATATATGCCACATGCAGAAGGTAAATATGTTTGTCTCGTACTCTCGTGCATATATATACAGGGAGGGGTCACGATTTTAGGAAGACAAAGCACTGTACCAAAAGGATGGCCTTGAACTGGACAGGATTGTTGGCTCGATTTTGCGCATAGTTTAATTAACTTTTTTTTGCTAAGCCATGTGTAATTACCAATGTTTGGCATCACAAGGAGCTAATTGTTCGAATGGATATGAAGTGCTCATGGTCACATCCACACGAGAAGCATGGATACACTTGTAATTCTTGGTCGACTCTTTGGGATAGCTTTTTTAATGTCCTTATACGGCTTGGATTTACAGTTTTACATCTTAAGTATGCCATAGTTCAAAGTGTACTATCAAGGTTGGGTATATTACTCAACTTTGGTAATAGGTGTGATGTATTTTCATGTTTTATTCTCCAACATTTTGTGAGACCTTTTGACACTTTGTTTTTGGTTTTTGATATTAAAAAAAAATACCACTAAGCACACAACTAAGTGGTATATTTGCTTAAAAGAATTTAGGTCAATGAGTGAACTAATCGGTTAATTGCTTAAAAATTATTTAATGAGGCTATTAATGTAGATTAGGTTTAATTCATAAATTAGTGAAGTTGGCTATTTGTTTAAAAGGGAGAAGTTAAAAAGAAAGATGTTTTATGTAAATTGGACCGGGATTAGGTGAATCAGACAGGCCCAAAGTACGTGGCCTAGAACACTGACCGGTGCGTCGCAGATACCGCAAAACGACGTAGTATCCACTTAAAACTACTTTATTTTTCTGCTATTGCTTTTTAAATAAGATCTCAATCTTAAAGATCAAATTACGCTGCTCGCCTCACCTCATTCTCCTCTCCTCAAATCCTTCATTAGTTCCCCCTGAAACTCTACCAATCACTACGAATCAGACTCCAAAAATTAAAACCCTGGGCCCACTATCCCTTTTTCAATTTGAACTCAACCAAAAGTTGTGTGAGCTTAAAACTTGTATCATTAAATAGATCTTGCTATAATTTATTGATTGGCACTAGTTTCAATCATTTCATGGCGGTCAGCTCCGTTGACCGGCTGGAATCCTTTCTTCCTTTAATATTCCTGTTCTTAGAAGCCATGTTCATATTTAGGTCTGGCCGAATATGAAATCCAAGTCAGTGCTCGTGTAGATGACCTATGCTGGCCGGAATTCAGTCTTTTCGGCTAACAATAGTGTAGATTTGAGAAGAAGAAAAAGCTTCTTGTATTTTTATGTGTTTCTTACATCCTTAAGCAAAGTATTATACACTAGGTCGTATGACTATTTTAGGAAGGGAAATAATTCACAATCAATCCGAATAAATCAAATCTCAATTAGAATCAAATATTTCCTAATAATTAAGTCAATAAACAAAATTAAATCTTTTCTAATAATTAAGCCAATCAATACTCCCCATCAAGTTGGTAAAACGATATCGCACATGCCCAACTTGCAAATCAATGTATGAAAAGTCCTTTTGTTAAGACCCTTGGTAAACACATCAGCTAGTTGCTTTTCTGGTGACACATGAAACAAACTCAAGACACCACTCATAACTTTTTATTTGATGAAGTGTTAATCAATTTTAACATTCTTTATTCGGTCTTGCTGATCTGGATTATGAGCTATGATGATAACAGCCTTATTGTCACAATATAAGGAATTTTTTTGCTTTTCAAAGAATATCAATTCCTCTAGTAATTTTAGTAACCAAAGAAGTTCACAGACACATCAGGCCATAACTCTATATTCTACTTCTGCACTTGATCTAGAAACTACACTTTGCTTCTTGCTTCTCCAAGTAACCAAATTTTCTCCTATGAGTGTACAATAACTGGATGTAGATCTTCTATCATCTAAAGATCAAGCTCAATCTGCATCTGTATAGGCTTCTACCTAAAGTTGACCATGTTTGAAGAAAAATAGACCTTTACCTGGAGAAGACTTCAGATACCGCAAAATATAAAGGACAACTTGCATATGAGGATCTTGGGGATCATGAATGAACTAAATCACCAAGCTGGCTGAATAGGCTATGTCAGGGGTAGTATGAGAGAGATAAATGAGTCTTCCAACCAATCTCTGATGCCTCTCCTTATCAACTATCTCTCCAATTCCTATTTGTAACTTGTGATTACTTTCAATGGGCGGTTCTACTGATTTGCAACCTATCACACCAGGTTTTTTCAAGAGATCCAAAATATACTTTCTTTGATAAATAAAGATTTCTTTTTTTTGTCTGGCAACCTCAATTCCCAAGAAGCACTACAATTTTCTAGATCCTTGATCTCAAATTCATGTGCCAATAGCTTCTTCAATTGGGTTATCTTCTCTTTGTCATCTCCTTTCATTACTATGTCTTCAACATAAACTATTAAGAGTGAGTTTACCCTTTTGATATCTTATGAAGAGAGTATGATCAACATTGCTTTGTTGGTAGCCGAAGGCGATCATTACTTTGCAGAAGCTGTCAAACCAAGCTCTAGGGGATTGCTTCAGACCGTGTAGGGATTTCTTCAGTCTGCACATCTTTCCTTGACTTTGTTCAGTATCAAATCCAGGAGGAACTCTTCTTCTATGTTTCCATGAAGAAATACATTCTTCACATCAAACTATTGTATGTTTTAATCAAGATTAGCTGCAAAAGATAAAATAATCCTAATAGTGTTCATTTGTGCAAGAGGGGCAAATGTCTCTTGATAATCCACTCTATAAGTCTGAGTGAATACCTTAGCCACCAATCTTGCTTTGAATATTTCAATCGAGCTATCAGATTTGTGCTTCACAGTAAAGACCCATTTGCAGCCAACCAACATTTTTTCTAGTGGTAAAGTGGCAAGTTTCCAAGTCTTATTTTTTGACAAGGCCTTTATTTCGTCAATCATAGCTTGACTATATTTAGGATTTGAAAAAGATTACCTTCAATTCTTGGGAATAGACACAAAAGAAATAGACAAGGAAAATGCTCTATAGGAGGGAGAGAAAGAATTATAGAAGACAAAATTAGATAAAGGGTATTTGGTGGTGTAAGATTTGACTCTGTTTCTGAGAGAAATATGTACATCTAACTCATTAGAAAATATAGATAACTCACCAGTAGAAAATGGTTCGGCTTTGGTAGATTGCATGATGGCTTCTTCTGCTCTATTTCTCCTTGACTAAGTTTTCAAATCAGGCATATCCAAATGCCCAATAGTCTTCCCCTGAATTATTTCTCCAATTTCACTTTTCCCGTGATAATATCATCAAGAGGTCCTGGAATGGAACTAGGTAGAATCACATCTTCCTCCTTACTGCTCTCCCCCTGAAGAGGTGGTGAGGTAATAATGAAATAGGGCTCAAATTCTCGAAAGATAAAATACATGCTACCAAAAGATCTCATAGAAGGAGGATAATAATATTCGTAACCTTTATGTGTCGGAGAATACCTAATAAAAATAAACTTTATAGCTCTAGGATATACTTTCTCAGAATTTCTAGTATGGACAAAGCAAACACACCCAAATATCTTTGGAGGGAACAATATATTCATTCTTACCCTTTAAAGCTTCCAAGGAATTTGAAAATTGAGGGCATTATGTGGCATTCTGTTGATAAGATAAGCAACCGCTAAAATATCACCCCCCCCCCCAGTAAGGTTTTGGTAGATGCATGGTGAACATAAGAGATCTTGTTACTTCTAACAAATGTCTATTTTTTCTTTCAGCGACCTCGTTTTGTGCACTAGTATAAGGACAACTAGTCGATGGACTATCCCATTGGACTCCATATAAGGACAAAATCTTTTATCCATGTATTCGCTGCCATTTTCAGTTCTCAGGTTTTTTATTTTGACATCAAACTGAGCATATATCATCTTATGAAATGTCTGAAAACAATAGAAAAATTCACCTTTAGCTTTTAACAAATATACCCAAGTCATCCTAGTACAACAATCAATGAAAGTAACAAACCATCGACTGCTAGACAAAGAAATAGTTTGGGTAGGACCCCATACATTAGAATGAATAGTCATAAATAGAGTTGTACTTATATTATTACTCATTGGATAGGAGTTTCTAGTATGCTTGGCATATTCACATGCATCACAGAACGAACATTCAAATTGAGTCGTTGAAAATAAATCTGGATATAATTTTTTCAAAACGAAGAATGGTGGGTGTCCTAACCGTCTATGCCGCTGTATTTATTGACATCCTTAATTTTCCCAAAAAAGGCTTGACCAGAGTTTTGAATTCCATTTAATATATACAAGTCATTGTAAAATCTACCACTGCCAATACAATAATCAGGGAAGAAATCGATTTTATAATTTAGAGCTTTGGTGATGACACTAAAAATAAAAGATTGATAGGTAACTCAGGGACATGGAGCATAGATGATAGTTTAATATTAAGAGTACAAACGACATAACTTGTTCTGGAGATAGGTGTTAAAGAACCATTGGCTATTTTAACATTATCTCCTTTAAGACACGAAAATCAGTTTTGAATGCCTTTAGAAGAGCCTGTCATGTGTCTATTTGCACTAGAATCAACAATCCAAAATTAAGGTGAGCAACTAAGGTAGTACCTGATTGCACATAATTGGATGTGGCAATATTAATGGAGTTAAGTTTGGCTAGGAGGCAACAGAAAAGATGAATTTTATCTGAACACAAGATTTCTCCAGAAACCGTCTTCCTGAATGTCTATATATTTTGTGCCTAATCAGAAAAAAATCTAAAAAAAATTCTCAAAAATAATCTGCTTCGTCGAGAAACCAAATTTGTCTCGACAGAACCATAAGGACTTTATGTTGCGGACATCCACTAAGAGTTAGAAACCTCGACCTCTTTGATAATAACGGAACCCTAGTGCTATGAGGGAGATACCTCACCTAAAAAGGGCAGCAATAGCTCTGATACCATATAGATTTTGAGAAGAATAAAAGGCTTCTTGTATTTTTATGTGTTTCTTATATCCCTAAGCAAATGTATTTATATACTAGGTCTTATGACTATTTTAGAAAGGGAAATAATTTACAATAATTAGAATAAAATCAAATCACAAAAGAATCAAATCATTCCTAATAGTTAAGTCAATCAACAGAATTAAATCATTTCTAATAATTAAGTCAATCAATAGAATCAAGTCTTTACTAATAATTAAGCCAACTAACAAATAACTTGGAGAAGGTAATCTTTGAACCTTTCTCCTTCTTTCCCTCCCACGTTCCTTTGAACTTCATTTAATTGTTTTTCATTTGTCTCAAATTTGAATTACATGTTTAGTTAAATAGGTTTTTGGATAATTAGCATGATTGTTCTTTTTGTTTAGTTGATAATTAAGTTGCATGTGTATATGTTTCTGATTTTCAGTATGATTGTTTGATTAACTTTAATGATTATTAGTTAGATTTCAGTCATTAGTGTTTGACCTTAGTTTTAGAGTTTGGGGTTTCAATTTGGGGAATGAAGGTCAATTAGAATTGGTCTAACAAGTGGGCATGTCTCAAGGTTTCAAATAGGGTAGGTAGCATTTTATTGGGCTTGGTTTGATTATGTTAGACTTTTAGAGGTTTGATAGGGTTAAGCCCAGTCCTTAAAGAATCTTTCCAACCCAGCCAAGTCTTTGTGGGTAAGTTTATGTGCTGGGCGATAAGGCTTAAGAATTTGGAGGGCATATGTGGGAATTACCAAAGGGAAATCATAAGAAAGTTACTAAGTAGGTGCCTTGGTATTAGCTGATTGGTAAGAAGCTTAGACTCCTTTTAGGAGCTAATTGACTGGAGCTTAAAATAGGAAGGAGGGGAGATAAGGAAATCCTACGTGACTCATATAAAAACTCATTCTCATCACACGAAGAGGGCAATTTTTGAGCAACTCTTTTAGGGATTTCTCCGAGATCTAAAATTTCATGAACAAGTAGAAATCAGTCAACTAAGAAGTTCTTGAGGTTTTAAAATTAGTTTTATGATTGAGGATGAAATCTTTCAAGTCTCTTGCTTCTGATTCCTGCTCTTTCTGAAAGAAAACTCTGCTGTTTTCCTAGGATTTTCAAGCTTTTGGTTCTGAGTCTCGGATTTTTAAATTTATCTGATTTGTTGGGGTTTTGAATATTGGATACTGAGATATTATTTTTGAGTATTTGAGTTCCATCCAGTGTTTAATGAGATAAGAGTAGGAATGAAGATATTCGGGCGAAAGTGGGAGAGTCCCCAGTGGAGGACAAGATGAGGCTCGCATCCGATGTCTTATATCATAAGAATGTACCACTTAAACTTAAATACAAGTTCTACAGAGTGGTGGTTAGATCGACTATGTTGTATGAGACTGAGTGTTGGCCAGTCAAGAACTTTTATGTCTAGAAGATGAAAGTAGGATAAATGAGGATGTTGAGATGTATGTGTGGGCATAGCGGGATGTATACGATTAGGAATTAAAATATTCGGGCCAAAGTGGGAGTTTTCCGTGTAGAGGATAAGATGCGGGAAGCAAACAGGAGAAACATAGATTTCCAGTAAGGAGGTGTGAGAGATTGGCCTTGGTGGGTCTGAGAAGAGATATAAGTAGGCCAAAGAAATATTAGGGAGAGGTGATTAGGCAGGATATGACATTGCTTCAGCTTACCTAAGACATGACCCTTGATAGAAAGATGTGGAGGTCGAGAATTAAGGTAGAAGACTAGTAGGTAGTCGAGAATATAAATGTTAGTCTTGTATAGTATTATTGTTATATTTCTATAACTACTTAGTGTTCCTTTTCCTTTGTTTTCTTATTATCTTGTTGTTACTGATTGGTGTTGTTGCTTTCCTTTTTATCTTTCGTGAGCCGAGAGTATATTAGAAATAAGCTCTTACCTTTAAGGTAGGGGTAAGGTCTGCATATACACTACCCTCCCCAAATTCACTTATGGGATTACACTGGGTTTGTTATTATTGTTGTTGTAAGGTATTGTCTCATTTGAATAATGTAATACTTATGATGTTCATGAATGAAAGTATGTTAAAATTGTAGAAATTGGTTTCATTTGAACTTTCAATGAATTTGTTGATTTTATTGACTGATGTTTCAAGATGAATGAATATAGAACATGAGCTATGATTTCATAATTTAGTAATTAGGTTTTCTTGATTTTGTCATTTTTGGATGTTGTAGTTACAAAAAGAATACTTACAGTTGAAACAGATGGATCTGATCACAAGTTGATCTGATTCGTACGCTGGCAACATAAAATCAACACTAGCTTCCATAAAATTGGAGTACTTGAAAAATGCAGATTTGTGATTGAAGACTCAGGTTTATAGGAGTAGTCATTATGGCTATTTTGTAAGCCTGGTATGGGGTCTCAATTGGTAAAAATGGCATGGGGCGCCCTATTTGGTCGCCCCCTTTTAACTTCTACCCGTTTTATTTTTCCGTTTGCATCCGTACCCATTTTTTTTGTTAAAAGTATTTTAAAAAGACGATTTTGCCCTTCAGGACTATTGACAAAACTGTAGACTGCAGGACAACACTTCAGCATGTTTTGGCATGAAGTTTTAGCAAATGAACTAAATAACTTAAGCTTGTTTAGTCTGAAGATGTAGCAAATGAGCTAAATAACTTCAGTATATATTAGCAAAAACTCATTAGAAAATTATGTATTGCAAGACAAAAATTTAAGCATGTTTAGTCTGAAGTTTTTGCAAATGAACTAAATAACTTCAGCATGTTTAGTCTGAAGTTTTAACAAATGAACTAAATAACTTAAGCATGTTTAGTCTGATATTTTAGCAAATGAACTAAATAACTTCAGCATGCATTAGCAAAAACTCATTAGAAAATTACATATTGCAAGATAAAAACTTAAGCATGTTTAGTCTGAAGTGTTCGCAAATAAACTAAATAACTTCAGCATGTTTAAATTGAAGTTTTAGCAAATAAATTAAATAACTTCAACATGTTTAGTCTAAAATTTTAGCAAATGAACTAAATAACTTTAGCATGTTTAGACTGAAGTTTTGGATCAAACTCATGATAAAACTGTTGACTGCAGGATAAATAATTTCAACATGCATTATCATGAAGTTTTAGCTTCAATGTAAAATAATTTCATCTGCTACTGTAATTGGCTGAAGTTTTACACCATCTCGCATGCTAATGAATAACACCTGGTACTGTAAAACAACGTCATCTCCAAACATTAGCATGCTGCTACGTTTATCAGGGCTTGTTTTACAGTATGCTAATGCGAATGAGGTCATCTCCAAAGTAGCATGCTAATGCTAATACTATCAGGGGTGTAAATGTCATATTATTACGGATTTTTTGTCAACTGGCTACCAAATCAATAATTTTTAAAAATAGGGTACATGTTAAAAGGTGGCACAAATATAGGGTACGGCAGCAAATTCCCCCCTCAATTGCCACGCTCAGAAGTGGCTATGTTTGTGAACCTGATCAATTATAGATACTCCATAGCCACTTTTAGTAGGATTAGGCCATTATTATAATTCAATTTCAAGTTTAAAGGTGTTATGTTTGTAATAGTAGTAGCGATTTTGATTGTTTTAAAGATTTAAGATCTCTTTGCTAAGTGTAAAGGATTGGTTCTGCAACTAGTTCTCTAAAAGGGCATATGAGCAGAACCAAGGTGCAAAGTAGCGTACATGCTTCTGGACCTCGCCTTAAGGTTGAGCCCAATAAGCTAGCAAGCTTACATTGGGCCAACTTCTTCCTTAACGTAATTCAGCATGCGGTTGCTAGGATTTTAAACATTCTAATGTATTGAGGCTTTGTTAGTTAATCCATTGAATTATTGCATAACTTATAGATTAATTACTCTCTTCTCATCAACATGATTAAAAATGCAAACGCTAGACATTGATTTAGGCCGAACGATTTATTCGTGTAAGGCCTAATTCAATAAAGTTATGATATGACCCTTTTACGTAAATGGATAATTGCTTAATAGCTCCAAATACAAGTACTAGTGTTATTTGACTGAATCAATACAAGGCGTCAAGTTTAGGCGATCAACCCTTCAATAATTTTTTAAATAGTTACCTTCCATTATCAATTCCCCTTTGATTTGTACTTTTTATTAATTAGATATCACGACCCAAAATCCCACTAAGTCGTGGTGACACCTAATCCAACCTGCCAGGTAAGCCAACTAAATAAAACTCTCTCAATACTAAAGATCATCGATATAACAAATAAGAATGTGGAATTAACTCAACTAATCCCAAGAACTAGTGATACAAGCCATGAGCAATTAAGATTTTGAATTACCATGTTGACAAGAAGAAATATATCATCTTTTTGGAAGTCAAATAAACAAAATTATAAGTCCTATACTACCAAGAACAAAATGATAGTAGATGGACAGAACGTTGTAGTTTTCAATGCTCGCCCTCGAACTCCTCAGCTTCTTGGCTCTAAATATCTGCACGCAAGGTGCAGAAGTTTAGTATGAGCACAACCAATTCCATGAACTCAGTAGCTTGACTAACCTCGATGAAGTAGTGGTAAGGTTTTTAAGTCAAAAAATACTCACTTAAAATGCATGTGAAGATAATAAGTAGGAAACAAGACAAGATATATGACGAAATAGTAAGAGTATCGAATAAGAGAACTAATGAGCAAGTTAACAGATATGGCAAACAAAGACATAACCTTAGCCATTTCCACGAAGGAAAAACAATATACATGGAATACGCACAAGGAATCACATCCAAACATAATACCATTGCAGCGTGCAATCCGATCCGAAATTAATACCGTTGTGACATGCAACCCAATCCAACATAATACCAATTCATAAGGAAATACCCGAGAAGTAATCAAATATGGCATAATTCATAACATAACATAACATAAAAGATGACGAATACATATAATTCATCAAGAAAAGATGATCACGAATAAGATGTGATAGGCAATCCAGTATTCAAGAGCTTGTCTCACACATATATTCCAACAAAGACTCAAACACGTCATTTACACATAAACAATCAAATAGTCACACAATCCAACATAGCATAGGAGAATAAAGAATGAAACAAGTAAAGGTATGAAATAAGTAAGGACATGTAACAAGTAAAGGGATATAATAAATAAAGGCACGGAACAAGTAAAGGCATGTGGTAAGTAAAGACATATAATAAGTAAAGGCATGTAACAAATAAAGACATGTAAGAAGTAAAGACATGTAATAAGTAAAGTCATGTAGCGAGTAAAGGCAAGTGGCAAGCAAAGGCATGTAACAAACGTGATAGGAAAGTATACATATGACAATAGCAAACATATATAGGAAACATGGATATGGTTCAGTAACAAATACCAGGCATACATAAACAGATGTTTGAAAAACATATGAAGATAATTGCACGTAGGCTACATAAATGATTGCATAACTATATGATTCATGTGTCAACAACTCAATTCAATATATCACAACACTTAACAAATCATAACACTGTTCATAATATTGTTGCAATCGTGTAACCTGATCCTGTGGCCATACTATGCGTCGTGCAGCTGATCCCATATAATACTGGTGCAGCGTGCACCCATCCTATTATATAAATTAGCACAAAACAATAACTACCAAACTAACAACCCAACAACCCAACAAGGTAAACGTAACAACATGGCGGAGGCATATTGTAATAGCAACGAACAAGGTAGAAGGAATATACGTTACAATAACAAACAAGGTAGAAGGCACAAGTATAACAACAATAATCAAGATAAAAGACAAAAATGAGCCAAGTCAAAAACATGGATGTAATGGTAACAAACCAAGTAGGAAACATAGATGTGATTTAAACAAGATAGTAAAACATGTAGGAACAACTAAGGTAAACAAATAAACATAACGTAAAGTCCAACTCCCATCCTCTCTGCATAGAGATAACCAATGTGCGAATCTCATATCAAACCGCCCGGTAATATCCATGCCAATATTATATCAAGCGGCACAAAATATCCATCGTGCCAAATATTTCCTTGAAGGCCTCAATCATGATCTTTAATATGAGTAGAGAAGCTCAAGTAGCACAAGAATAACATGCATATATATGTGTTTCTGATATAAGGCATGACTACAATCAAATCAATCATATCAACAATTTCAAGAATAGCCCTTCATTCTCTTTTAATTTGTTAAGGCCTAAAAATGATTTCTAGAATGGAAAATTATACTCATATAATTTTTAGAGTAGATGAAACATCAGTCAAGAAGCTTATTCATCCATCCACCAATGCAATCATCCAGGCATAGCACATCACATATCTGATAAATCCCTATCCAATTCAACCTTGATGTCACTCTGCTCAAGTCACAACAAGCCCACAAATTCACCTCAGCCCAGAAACTATATCAACATATGTCCGCATGACCCAATCATTAACAGTAAGCTCCCCCAATTGGCCTAAAGCCATATTCTCATCATTTGAGAACACCCAATGACCTAATAAGGAAAACCATACAACATCGAACCTCATCACAAGAGGTAACCCACATATTAACCTCAACACTCTACTTCATCAGTATTACAACCTTCATATAATCAATTGTTCCTCTCGAGTCTGCACTCGTCAACTAGGTACAAGAATTTATTCCATCCCACTAATGAACTACTGAAGATCCATTAAGATATCCATACCTTAAAGCTAGACCACACTCCGAGATGATGATCAAGTGACAGCATCCCGTGGCATCACAAGAAAACTCTTCTTTCCATAGCAAAACTCTTCGAACACAATCCTTATACGCATAACACTCATCACATAGTTGCCTTGCCGCTCTTCCATGACATCCACACAAGCAGCCGATGCTCAACAAATAACACACTCACAACAATGCATACAAACGAATAGATAGAAACCAAAGATTAGGCTTCAAGCTAAATTAAGGCCGCGCTATAAGGAGAGAAAGATGGTGAAATATTTCCTAGATGCCCTATAGCCTCTCTATAATGACTTGACCAGTTTTTTGACCTCTAGTATTCCGTTTGATGATTTGAGACCTTGAGTAGCTTCATATGATGCATCATGATTTGTGGGTATGGCTGTTTTTGGCTTTCGAGAGGTTCCAGACTTATTTGGAAGAGTGATTATCAATTTGGAAGCTTTAAATTGAAAGAGTTGGCCAAGGTTTCACTTTTGAGTAAAGGACCTCAGAATCAGAATTTTATGGTTTTAATAGGTTTATATGGTAATTTGTGACTTAAGAATATGTTCAGATTTGAATTTGGAGGTTCCTAGGAGGTTTTGGCTCTATTTGTTGAAAGTTGGAAATTTGAAGGTTTGTAGAGTTCATAGGTTTGACCGGGAGTTGACCTTGGTGTTATCAGACTCCGATTGTGGTTTTGAGACCCTGTATAGGTTCATTTAGTTTATTGGAACTTATGTACAAAGTTTGGTTGTGATCTAGAATATCTAAGTGTGATTTGGACGCGTTTGGCGAAGTTGAAATGTTTGAAACTTAAGATAATGATATGATATTTGATTCTTGGTTTTGATGTTATTTGTGTTTCTTCAATCTTTGAATAATGTATTTGTACTTGTTAGTATGATTGGACAGGGTCCCAAGGTGCTCGAGTATGTTTTGGTTCATTGGTTGAGAGACTAGTTATGCTAAGAATTTAGAGTTTGACCACGGTCAACATCGGGTCATGACGACCTCTTTTCATTGTTTTGAGTGCGCGAGTAGGTTATTAGCATGTTTTATAATTGAAATCCATATATGGTTTGTATTGAGGAGGTTCCAGATAGGTTTCGGGTGCTAAATTAAGATTTTACAATTGCTGAATTATCTAGTGTGATAATTTCAAAAATACCGGTTATGTCCCTGAGTTCGTCCATAAATTTCAGACTTTCTTTAAAACATCAAAATATCATATATCTCTCATTTTAAGTCCAAATTAGGTGATTCAAAAGGCTATCAAGGATGGAATCTTGCAAGGATCATATTGGACTTATTAAATATGAGTTTTGGGATTATTTGATATCTAATTCAGGATGGGATATCTATTACTTTTTTTTTACTTGTTTCGGGATTTTGTCACTTTTTCTAACAAAGTTTTGGAGCTGGGGAAGAAGCAATTTTTGAGGATATTTTCATCACTACTTTGTGGTTAAGTAATTTCTACTTAGATTTGATTATATATCTTGATTTCTCATGGATTTATACACTTCGAATATATGTTTTTAAGAATTTTACGGTTTTTGTTTACAATTTTGTAAATTGGGAATTTGGGAGTCGATTATGAAATATAATTACTTATTTTGACTTAAGGGGGTTATGGGTAGTCTGGATCTACCAATTGACTCGGCTTTTGACCATGTGAGTCCGGGTTGACTTTTGGAGATTTGATTAACGATTAAAGCTTTATTATTTGGAATTGATTCCTATGGCTTTGTTTGACGTTATTAAGTTATATTTGGATAAATCGAGACGTTTGATGTTGGATTTGAATGACAAGGTGGTTTGTTGTTGAGTTAAAGCTTGAAGGGTAGAGATAAGTCTCTTGTCTATCCTTGTAAGGAATTCTCCCCATAGGTGATCAAGTTTTACATGTTGCTTGATTTAGGAGCCACGTATATGCGAGGTGACCGAGGGTCTTTCGGAAACAGACTCTCTACTCTCTCGGGGCAGGGAAAAGGTATGCGTACACACTACCCTCCCCAGACCCCACTAGTAGAATTTTATTGGGTCATTGCTATTGTTGTTGCTGTATATGCGAGGTGATGGGCCTATATGCATAGCTAGGTTATGACCATGTACGATAGAAGTTATCTTATGATTATGCCATGTTTGGACTATGTGAATTTGTTATCCACGTTTTGTTGATTCTATGACTATGTGATGACTCATAGTTATGGCTTAGAAACATGCTTAAGATTATGACTTGTGAAATTGGGCATATAATGATTATCTTACCTTGTTGAACTTTCTTATTGAGTTGTATTCATACAATTATCTTATTTTATTTGTGATTTATGGTTACATGGCTTAATTCATTCATGTTAAAGGTTATGAAAAGAATTATGAAATTTGAAAAATTACTTATTAAACCGTTGTGATAAATTGAATTACATGATTTGCCATAGCCATCTTTTAGCTCAATGAGTTTTTATACGCATTTTTATCATAATGTCCTGTGCCTATTAATTATATTATTTCATATACATATTCATGAGTTGGAGAGTTGGATGTTGTGAAAATGTTGAAGAATTTGGAACCAAAGACAATACAAGCGGATATTGATTATCGATTATTGATAATATTATGATTGGAATGGGTTGCACGCCGCAATGATTTATTAACCATCATTAAATATAAAATGATTATACGCTTGGATATGGATCCTTCCCTCCGGAGTAAGGTGATTGCCTATGTTATCTTGGGCTCTGTGAGCGTAGGCACTAGGATTTGTGGTGCTTGGTTGAACATGTGGTCTGTGTCAGGCACATGGATTTGTGTGAGATATTTAGAAAGGGATCCTAAGCATGCATATATACATATAATAGACTCATGCATCTGACTTATATAAATGTGGATGACATGTATCATGTATTGATGCGAGGATTGAGGTATTTGACACCTGATTTGATTTTCTAATATTTGTGAAACATGCCTAAATCTCCTGTATGAACTGTGTATCTAGCTTTCATATCTTATTTGATAATATCATGTCTTATCTCGTATCTGATTCATGTTTTATCTGATTATTGGACTACTAATAAGTATCAGTGTCGAACCCTCGTCACTATGTCTTCAAAGCTAAACTTGATACTAATTGAGTATCGTGGTTTTGTACTCATACTACACTTCTACACATTTTATGTAGGTTCTAAGACTGGTATTAGCGGTGCCCTTTGAGCTGAGTAGGAGTATTATTGGAGACTTCATGGTGAGTTGTTGTACTTGAACCGATCCGCATCACATGGAGTCCCCTTCCCTACTTATCTAATTTCTGTCTATGTATTTCTTTTTTGGATAGAAGAATTTGTTCAGTTGGCTCTAGTTACACTTACTAGATGTTTGTGATGTAGTAACATCGAATTTTAGGCATTTGTTAGATAGTTGTGTTCGTATTTATGCCTTGTCCTTCATTTTATAATTTATGATGTCGAATTGATATTTATTCCACATTGTTATTTATATCATGACACAGTTAATGGCTTAATGATCAAATTGTATGGCTGTTGTTGTATGTTGGCTTGCCTAGCGAGCGGGTTAGGCGCCATCACGGCCTTTGGTGAGATTTTGGGCCGTGACAAGTTGGTATCAGAGCTCTACATGCCCTGGACAGTATATGTACTTAGTTTCTCATACTAAGTTTGATACCAAGTGGAGACGGAACGGAGTGCAGTATAAAATTGTCTAAAACAATAAAAGAAAAGCCCATTAAAACTTACAAGTTTTATTGATAGAACATTAAAAATATTGCAGCGGAAAATAAGAGAGTAGTACAAAGGGGAGAGGTCTTAGAAAATTGGAGAATTTTCTGATGCCTCTTACAATGGAAAATGGGATTCTTAAATAGACTAAGAGAAAGATGCCTTTGATCTTAGGCGTACAATTGTGCGGTCTGATTTAATCGACAATCTGAAGTGGTCGACAAACAGAAATGGGTGGTCCAATCTCTTTTAAAAGCAAACAGTAAAAGTTGTCTTCTTTTTAAAAGGTGACAATAAAAGGATATGATTCCTTTGCTGATGGAGACTCTGTCGGTCCTTGCTGATAGAGACTCTTTCTGTGCAGACTCCACTAGTCGTAGTTTGGGTCCATGTATGCCAAAGCAATTTCTTTTGGGTTACACATGTCACCATTACTGCTTTCTCCTGTAGAAGCAGCATTTTCAATCAATTGCATGATTTGGTTTTCTTCATAATCTTCTATGTTCTGTAGAGCTTGTTTCAGCTTTTCTTTGAGAGTTGTCTTGGAAGGTGAAGCTTTCTGGAAGCTTTGTTGAATATTCTTCGAGACCTTAGGGACTTGTTGCTTAGGAGTCCATCCCTTGATCTTGACTTCTTTAGATAGATATTTGATTCTATCAAATTCTGCCTTGGTGAAGTTCCAACTGATAATGAAGGATATACGTTTTTGGGTAAAATATTTGCGCATTTTAATGTGCTCTGGTAGAGTAGAAATGGCCTCTTTGGTCTGAAAATCATCAAACCTGTTGAGGAATTGTTGAGGGAGGATTTCTCTGTTTAAGGTCTCACTAATCATGAGCAAGTCTAGTAGAGTCTTGTGGATCAATGCAGAGACACCAATATCTATCTGCGAGAGGCTATAGGGATTTAGGAACTTTCCCTTTTTGATTCCTTATCATGTGACTTTATTTCGATTTGAAGCCTATACCTTTAGTTCCTTCCTACTCATTCTACACGATGTTGAGTACTAGATATCAGTTGGGCATCAGCGGGTGTGATGATGCTATACATATGGTTCATGGTGTTATTTTCTTGTGTTATGAGGGCAAAATACTATCGTCGCCTTGTGGAGAGGTGTTCGATTATTTCAGCCCAGTGTTGGTCCTGCCTACAGGTTCAAGGCCATGTATAGTGTATTGTGATGCTTCACACATCGATCTTCGCATGATGTTGATGCATAATGGTTGGGTGATTACTTATGTGCCACGACATTTGGAGTCTCATGAGAAGGAGTATTCAGTTCATGATTTGGAGTTGGAAGATATCATGCATGTTCTTAAGACTTGGAGGCATTATCCGTACTGTCATAACCCAAAATCACCATCCGGTCATGATGACTCCTAACTCACTTATTAAGCAAGCTAAGCATCACAATAGTGATTCAAGATAACAAATTACAGAATAATACAAGTCTAAAAGTCAAATCTCATAGATAAGACTACAATAATACAATAAATCCCCCATAACTGGTAAAAAAAGTCATGCGCTCTACAATAGGAGTACAAGTTTGATAGTATAAAAATACTGTCTGAATAATAATAACAATAGTAGAAATGGAAAGAGACACCAAGATCCACGAACATGATGCAACTCTACTTTGTCTCTCAGCAACTCCAATCCAGTATAGCTCTCAGCTAGGTCCCACGCCTGGATCTGCATAATTAATTGCAGAGTGTAGAATGAGTACAATCGACCCTATGTACTCTATAAGTATCATGACTAACCTTGTATAGGCAGTCGCAAGAGTCAACAATGTTACTCATGTGATAAAATCTGTACATGTTATGAATACATGCAATACGTAGTAACAATACCAGAATCTATGCCTAGCTACAGGTAATGATCATGGTGCACATAGAGATGATATGCATAAGCATTTGACAATGCAACATATAGAGGAGATATGCGAAAAGGCAAGTCAAATCACATAGAGGAATACATATAGAGAAGGTATGTATTGTCTGTCATTTCACTAAAAGAATCGGCACATAGAGAAAATATGCAATAAGAGGCATGTATACAAGTATGGAGCCAATATATAGAGGAGATAGACAGTATAAATCATGTATAGACCCAAGGAATTTTCATATAGAGAAGATATACAAAGACCCAACCCTGATCAGTTTTCTACGACCGCGTGTACGTCATCAAGGAGAAACATGAAAGGATGACCGTAGGGGGATGGATCCTTCTCTACATGCTGCACAGACTACTCACGTGCCATAACAACCGCACAGACAACTCATATTCCACAATCAACTCAACCCGCATGGACAACTCACGTGCTGTCAAACCAGTCCAGAACATAGAAGCATATACAAGAATACGTATATACAGCCAATGAACATCAAATCAAGTAATCCTGGATGGATAAAATAACATGCTAAAGTGTGCATGTTCGAAGTGTACAATTACGACTTAGATTAGGCGGATAGGACTCAAAACAATAGTTATCATGTTTGAACAGGAGATTAACCTACACATAATCTATAACATGATTCACGAACTCTACAACATGTAAAGCATGATAATAAGAATCATAAATATTCAAAACAACGCATATTATAGCCTAGATACTACCCCGATCATGAACAAAACCCGGTGCACACACATGGGTTCAACCCCTCAAATGTACGACACTCTTTGCACGTAGACGACACCAATGACTCAGGCATCTGGTGCGTCAACCAAGTTTAGGCAAGATACTTACCTCAAACAAGCAAAATCAATACTCCAAAAATGCCTTCCTAGGCGAATTGACTTACGAACGGATCGAATCTAGTAAAAAAACAACTCAATAACATCAAATAAAGTCAAAGGAAACAAACCCAAACAATAAATCTTTGATCTTTATACAAATACACAAAGTCAACCAAAAAGCCAACCCGAGACTACGTCTCAAAACCCGAAAAAAGTCACAAATCCTGATTACCCATTTCAGCACAAGTCCAAATATACAATTTTCATCCAAATTTGACTCCGAATCGGGGTTCAAATCTCCATTGTTCACTCTCTAAAACCATATCAACATTCCCTAAATTTCCCTTTCAAATCCCATAGTCTATGTGTAATAATCCATGGGGAAACAAGATATAATGTTAAAATCAAGTAGAAATCACTTACCCTATTGCCTTGTGTGAAAATTCCCTTAAACATTGCTCCTCTCTAAGTTTGTGGCTCAAAATATGAAATAGTGAGTATAAGCCCCGAAATTACATCACTTATACTTCTATCAAGTGGTACCCTTCGTGGACGCGACCACCGCCTCGCGTTCGCGAAGAACAAAAATCCACAGCTTGAAATAACACCTACGCGAATGCGGTCCCCAACTTGCAATCAAAATGCCCAAGTACCACAAGCCTATGCGAACGTGGTTCCCTTCCCGTGAACGCAAAGGACAAATGCCTGACACTCCTCAGCTTACCTCAGTGGTACGTGAACGCGACTCCGAGGTCGCAAACGCGAAGGTCACTCAGCCTCACCTAGTGTGAATGCGGCCCCTGTATTGCGAACATGATGAATAATTTCCTAGCCTGCACAAATGCACTCCGCGATCGCGAAGAACGAACTGACACCAGTAAAAATCTGCAACTTTCAATATGCTTTGGGTGGTCTGAAGCCCACCCGAGCCCCCGGGGACCCGGTCCAATCATACCAACAAGTAAAACAATATATGAACTCGCACATAAGCTCACAATATCAAAATAACACCCATAACCAAGAATCAAACACCAAAACACATAATACATTTCTTCAAGTTCAAGTACTTCAAAGACTCACAACCAAGCATCCGATTAAAGCCTAACCAATCCGAAATGAACCCAATCTTTGCACACACGTTCCAAAAGACTAAATAGACCGATCCTAAGTCCTAAATCAACAATCTAAACTCGATAGCCTCAAAGTCAACCCACAGTCAAACGTATAAACTTTTCAAACCATCAACTTTCCAACTTTGAACATGTAACGACCCGATCAATCATTTTGTATAATTGCACCCCGTTACCCCTTTTATTGCTTAAAACATGTGTGTTTATGTTTTTATGACTTGCAGGGTTGATTAGTTTCGTTACGAGAAGCTTTCGGATTGATTTGGACCCTTGATTCTAGACTTAGAAGCTTTAATTTGAAAATATTGACCAAATATTGACGTTTGTGAAAACGACCCCAGAACTATGTTTTTATGACTCCGATAGTTTTGTATCATGATTTCAGACTTGGGTGTATGCCCGTAATTGATTTTGGAAGTCCGTAGGTTGACTTGTATTGATTTGCTGAAATTTGGCAATTTTAAGTCAAAATGTTTGACCACATGTTGACTTTTAGCTATCGAGCTCGGAATTTTATTTTGGGACTTGGAATAGGTGTGTCATGGAATTTAGAAATTGTCTGCAAAATTTGGTGTCGCTAGTTATTTTGGTAGGTTTCAGACGCTTAGTTGTAGTTCTAGAAGTTCTTGAAATATTTCTTTGAAAATCATGTGTTTTTGCGTTCGATTCGTAGTTTTAGATGTTATTTTTGTGTTTTGATTGCGCAAGCGAGTTTGTATGATGTTGTTTGACTTATGTGTATGTTTGGTTTGGAGCATCGAGGGCTCGGATGAGTTTCGGACATGTTCTAGAAGTGTTTTGGGATGGAAATCTGCAGAAACTGATCTATTGTGCTCTAGTGTCGCAAATGCGAACACCAGGCTCGCATTTGTGAAGGTGACAGGTGATGGGCAGTTGTCGCGAATGCGACCTCATCTTCGCATTTGCGAAGCCAACAGAATTTGGTCATGTTCGCAATTGCAAACTATTTGTCCGCTTTTGCGATCTTTCCCTAGTTCGCAATTGCAAAGGCTTTATCGCAATTGCGATGTATGTTAAGCCTGTCAGGTTTCGCAAATGCGAGCCCTGGTCCCAATTGTGAGGGTTCGCTAATGTGAACCTTGTGTCGCAAATGCGACATCTGTAGCTGGTTAAAGGGCTAGGAGACGAGAATTTTGAGTTCATTCTCTCATTTTTGAACCCTAAACTTGGTAGGAGACGATTTGGAGAGGGGATTATCACCAACAAACCTAGGGTAAGTGATTCTAATCTATTTCTAATCATATTCCATCACCATATTTTATATTTTAACATCAAAATTATGTGCATCAAAGTAGAAATTTATGAAATTTTGCCAAGTTTTCGAAACTAATCACATATATGAACTCGTGGGGTCATGGGTAGACGGAATCTACCATTGGACCCGGGTTTTAACCGGGCGAGCCCCGGGTTGACTTTTGTTGACTTTTTAAGAAAATTGTAAAGATCTTAACTTTATCTATTGCAATTGAATTTCCTAGAACTGTTTGATGATATTAAGTCGATTTTGGTTAGATTTGAGCCGTGTGGAGGCGGATTTTAAGGGAAAAGCTATTTCCGAGTGCTGAATTGGCCTAGTTGAGGTAAGTGTCTTGCCTAACTTTGTGTGGGAGAACTACCCCTTAGGATTGGTATTTGTTTGATTCAATTGTGCTAATTGAAATCCGTGTACGCAAGGTGACGAGTGGGTACACGGGTTGTACGTAGTATTTGACCGATTTAGGCTACTTAGACTATTTCTATGCTTTAATTTAAAAGCCATATTATGTTCTAAATTCTCATAGTCAAATTATCCTTAATTGCATTAGACTTTCCGTAAATGCCTTAGGTGAACTTGTTGTCTCCTTTATTGTTACATGCTACCTCTTCATCGTTAATTTTCATTGTTTGAATAAGTTGTTCATGTTATCCCTTTACTTAGTGATTTCTATTATTTGAGACTCATTATTGAATATTATTTCCTTCTTTATGAGTTATTCTTATCTAATATCATGGTTATATATTATTTTCTCATTGTTGAGTTATTTGGTGTTGAAGTTGTGAAATTTGTTAATACGTTGAGGCGATGTTGATTATTGCTGAAACATCTATCCTATTCAACATTTTTCATCCATTGTAATTGTTGAAATTCTTATATAAGTTGTGGTAGAACCATAGGCTATTTTTGTGGAAACATTGATATTGTTGTTGTTTGCAAGTTGTGATATGTGGGAACTTGTGGTGCGAATTGTTAGTGTGATATGATATTGACGTGCATGCGATGGTATAAGGCATGGCTTGATGTGCATGCAACGGTATAAAGTGGGACTTATGTGCATGTTGCTTGTAGGGGAACTACGCGAAGCCACGCGACGTCATAAGGTGGGCTAAAGTGCGTGTAGCTATTTCGGAAAAACTGTTTTCAAAACCTATTTTCAAATATAAGGCTCACGCGGAGGTATAAGAAAAAATTGTGATTGAAATTGAGAAATGTGAATACGAGGTGGTACATCAGTTGTGATTCTTGATTATACGAGGCATTACCTTGGTTTGATTTCATTATACACGAGGCGGTACCTCGTTGTGTTTCTTGCTGTTTGTTTCATGTTGCAAAGTGTTGTGGAAGGATTATTTCTTATTGCTTCATTCTCATTAATTCTAGCAGTTGTAGTCCGTACATGATCATTGTAGCACTTTAGTTGCTTCTTTTATGGTATTTCTATTGTTAATTTTCAGTACTAGTTCTTGATAATATCTTGTTCCATATTAGTTATTCTTCTCTTTCCGTTCCTAATCCGTATTAAATTTTAATACTGTCTATTTTATATCCTAGTAGGTGTCTTGACCAGGCCTCGTCACTACTCTATTGAGGTTAGGCTTTATACTTATTGGGTACCGTTGTGGTGCCGGTCATTGGAGGTGTTGTAGCTGCTACTTGGGAGACTTCAACGTATACCTGCTCCATGTACGCAGGACTCAGAGTCAGCTTCCCTATTTTACTTCCTGTTGAATTTTCTTTCGAACAATGATGTAGTAGTACTCAAGTTGTATTCTATAAATCTTATGACTCAGTTTTACCGGTTTTGGGGTGTGTATTGTGAGATTTTGTTTTCGGAAGGCCTTATCTATTTTTCAGTTGTTTTAAAAGGCTTGTTAGTTTATATATGTTCAGTTATCATTATTTGTTAGGCTTACCTAGTCGAAGAGACTAGGTGCCATCACGATATCCTTCAGAGGGAAATTGGGGTCCTGACAAGTTCGTATCAGAGCTCTAGGTTCATAGGTGTTATGATTCATATACAGGTTTAGTATAGTCTTGCAAATCGGTACCGAGACGTCTGTACTTATCTTCGAGAGGCTACATAACTATAGGAAAACTTCACTTCTTTGATTCCTTATCGTGCGAATTGGTTGATTTCGAAAACTAAATCTTTGACTTTCTATTCTCTCACAAATGGTGAGGACACACACCGCAGGATCCGATGACCCACGCCCCCTTCTAGAGCCGCAAGAGGCCAGGGCCGGGGTAGAGGCCAATGATGGGCATGTGGTGCAGCCAGAGCACCTTCCCGAGCTGAGATAGAGGAGCCGCCAGTATCTTCTGTCGGGGGACAGGCACCCGAGGTGCCTAATGCCATCCCAGCACTTTAGGAGATCCTCTCACAGTTCCCGATCATGTTCAGTACCTTAGCTCAGGCAGGGTTGATCCCACTTGCACCATCCATATCTTAGGCTGGGGGAAGAGCACAGACTCCCGCAGCCCGTACCCTAGAGCAGCGGGTCCAGGTTGATCAAGTCCTAGAGTTTATACTGGTACATCCTGTTGCTCCAGTTTAGCCCTTGGTTAGGGCATAAGCATATGAGGAAGAGCACTTTAGGCTCGAGAGGTTCAAGAAGTACCACCCTCCTACTTTCAGTGGTTTGGCTTTGGAGGATGTACATGGTTTTCTTGAGGAGTGTCACCATATTATCCGCACTATGGGAATTGTGGAGACGAGTGGGGTTGCTTTTACTACATTCTAGCTAAAGGGAGCGACATATCAGCGGTGGCGGGCGTACGAGGTGGGTAGCTCAGATGAGGCAGCTTCACTTACATGGGATCGATTTTCAGCATTTTTCTTGAGAGAGTTTGTTACTCAAACCCTTCGGGATGCTTGGCGTGCTGAGTTTGAGCGGCTGTGCTAGGGTACTATGTTAATGTCGGAGTATGCTTTTCGATTCAGTGATTTGTCCAGGCATGCTTCATTCTTGGTCTCTACAGTTAGAGAGTGAGTTCGTCGATTCATCGAGGGGCTTAATCAGAGTATTAGATTCAGCATGGCTAGGAATTTGGAGTCCGACACTTCGTATCAGCAGGTGGTTGAGTCCGACACTTCGTATCAGCTACAACCAGTCATGGTAGGGGCTATGTGAGCCGTCCATTTCATTCAACACTTCCAGCTTCTAGTGGTGCTCCGGTCGTTCCGAGGTCTTAGGTTGCACACTTTGCTCAGCCACATTCTAGTGCACCTCCTACACAGGGTGCCTTCAGCGGTCAGTCTAGCCGACCAGGCCCGAGCCAGTCCCAGCCTCCATGCCCACCGAGAGCTTGTTTTGAGTGTGGTAATACCCTCCATATGGTCAGAGACTGCCCTAGACTCAAGAGAGGTGCACCTTCCAGACTACATAGGTTCCACGGATTCAATCAGGTCCGCAGACTTCTCAGGCCATGATTGCTGCCCCAGTTGTCACTCCACTTGCTCAGCCAGGTAGGGGTGGGGGACGGGAGGGTAGAGGTGGACCTAGAAGGGGAGGCCAGGCCAGATTTTATGCTCTTTCGAGTAGGACATAGGCAGTTGCTTTAGACTCAGTTATTACATGTATGGTTTCGGTTTGCCATAGAGATGCATCAATCCTATTTGATCCGGGATCCACTTATTCATATGTGTCATCTTACTTTGCCCCGTATTTGAACGTGTCTCGTGATTCCTTGAGTTCTCCTATTTATGTGTCCACGCATGTGGGAGATTCTATTATTGTGGACCGTGTGTATCAGTTGTGTTTAATTGTTATTGGTGGTTTTGAGACAAAAGTTGATCTATTATTACTCAGTATGGTAGACTTCGATGTTATCTTGGGCATGAACTGGTTGTCACCCTATCATGCTATTCTTGATTATCACGCCAAGACTGTGACGCTGGCTATGCCAGGTTTACCACGGTTAGAGTGGAAAGGTGCATTAGATTATGTTCCTAGCAGGGTTATCTCATTTCTAAAGGCTCAACAGATAGTTGATAAGGGGTGTGATGCTTATCTAGGCTTTGCGAGGGATGTCAGTGCTGCTACTCCTACCGTTGAGTCAGTTTCGGTAGTGAAAGACTTTCCAGATGTATTTCTAGCAGATCTTCCGGGCATGCCGCCAGACAGGGATATCTATTTTGGCATTGACTTGTTGCCGGGCACTCAGCCCATTTCTATTCCACCATATCATATGGCCCCAACAGAGCTGAATGAGTTAAAGGAGCAGTTACAAGAGTTGCTTGATATGGGATTTATTCGGCCTAGTGTGTCGCCGTGGGGTGCTCCGGTCTTGTTTGTGAAGAAGAAGGATAGTTCTATGCGCATGTGTATTGATTATTGTCAGTTGAACAAGGTTACAGTGAAGAACAAGTATCCATTGCCATGCATTGATGACCTATTTGATCAACTACAAGGCGCCGAAGTGTTCTCCAAGATTAATTTGTGTTCAGGTTATCATAAGCTGAAGATTCAGGATCTGGATATTCCGAAGACTGACTTTAGGACTCAGTATGGTCACTACGAGTCCCTTGTGATGACATTTGGGCTGACCAACGCCCCAACAAATATTTATGCACCCGATGAATAATGTATTCCAGCCTTATCTTGATTCATTTGTCATTGTGTTTATTGACGACATCTTGGTGTACTCCCGCAGTCGGGAAGATCATGAGCAACCCTTGAGGATCGTGCTCCAAACCTTGAGAGAGAAGAAGTTATATGGAAAGTTCTCAAAGTGTGAATTCTAGATTGATTGGTGGCATTTGGGTCATGTGGTGTCGAGTGAGGGGATCAAGGCAGATCCAAAGAAGATTCAGGCGGTGCAGATTTGTCCTAGACCATCTTCAGCTACTAACATCCGTAGTTTCCTTGGTTTGGATGGGTATTATAATCGTTTAGTAGAGGGCTCCTCATCTATTGCTGCACCTATGATCTTATTGACCCAGACGGGTGCTCCTTTCAGATGGACCGATGAGTGTGAGGCGAGCTTTCAAAATCTCAAGACTGCTTTGATTACAACCCTAGTATTGGTGTTGCCTACGGGCTCGGGGTCTTATACTGTGTATTGTGATGCTTCATGTGTTCACCTTGGCGTGGTGTTGATGCAGGACAGTATGGTGATTGCCTACGCATCTCGACAACTGAAGACTCATGAGAAGAATTTTGCAGTCCACGATTTGGAGTTGGCATCCATGCATTGAAGATCTGGCGGCATTATTTATATGGTGATCCTTGTGAGGTCTTAACCGACCACCGGAGTCTACAACATCTGTTCAAACAGAAAGATCTTAACTTGCTGCAGCGGATGTGGTTAGAGTTACTTAAAGACTATGATATCACCATTCTATATCATCCCGAGAAGGCCAATGTGGTGGCCGATGACTTGAGTTGAAAAGCCGAGAGTTTGGGTAGTTTAGCATATCTATCGGTATCAGAGAGACCATTAGCATTGGAGGTTTAGGCTTTAGCCAACCAGTTTGTCAGATTGGATATTTAGGAGCCCAATCGAGTTCTTTCCTGCGTGGTTTCTCAGTCTTCTCTATATGACCGTATCCGAGAGTGTTAGTATGAAGACCCCCATCTGCTTGTCCTTAAGGACACGGTTCAGCATTGCGATGCTAAGGAGTTTGCTATTGGGGATGATAGTGTGTTGCAGAAGCAGGGCTGGTTATGTATGCCCAATATGGATGGTTTATGTGAGTTGATTCTTTTGAAGGTCCCCAGTTTGCGGTACTCTATTAATCCGGGTGCCGCTAAGATGTATCAGGAGTTGAGGTAGCACTATTGGTGGAGTAGGATGAAGAAGGACATAATGGAGTATGTAGCTCGGTGCCTAAATTGTCAGCAGGTGAAGTATGAACATCAACGATCGGGTGGTTTACTTCAGCAGCTTGAGATTCCTAAGTAGAAGTGGGAGCGTGTCACCATGGACTTCATCGTTGGGTTCCCTCAGACTCATAGGAAGTTTGATGCGGTATGGGTGAATGTGGGCGGGTTGACCAAGTCGGCTCATTTCATTCCGGTAGTGAGTACCTATTCTTTTCTTAAACAAATTATACTACTAGGCGGGCTTCCTAATAGCTATTTTATTAATAATAAAAAGAGAACACCACAAAGGAAGAGTACAAGTAAGGTGGACAAAAGCTACAGTAGTGTTGCCTCTATTGCCTTGGCTACATAATCATCCTTGTGCACCTCCATTACCTTATGATGGCAGCCTCATGATGTGGTTGTCGGTAAAGTCTCACGAGTGCGAATGATCTCATAGCCGTTTGGATATTTTCCAAAGGTATAGGACATATAACAAACACTTTCTGAGCTAGACCTTACCTTATAATTCTTATTGAGGCATGAACAACCTCATCTACTAGCAAGCATGTAAAAAATAAGAACTTGAGAGAACTAGATACTTTATGATCGTCACAGAGTTTATAACACACTCTGTGATGATATTACATATGATAGTACTTAAAAAATGATAGAATAAAACAAGGTAGAAATATGAATCTTGCCCCTTCTTCTTCGAGCTTGTGAGTTCTTCAACTTGTAGTTCCTTCTCTTCCTCTTCTAACTTCAAGAATTCTTCAAACTTCATCACTTCTTCACTTCTTTTTGGATCTATTGGACCTTGTGGAGGTGGTAGGGGAAGCCCCCTTTTGCTTTGCAACCCTCATCGGGAGTTGCCTAGTGACAGCCCCTTGTGTCATCTTACCATCCCAACTATGTTGCCTCTCATGTGTCTTCTTCTTGCTTTTGTTGGAACCACTTCTCAAGTGTCTAGGTGAAAGATCTCCTTCCCTAGATACATTGGCAAAGGATGCATCAAGAAGTTCTTCCTCTTCCCCTTCTTCATAGAAACCTTGTCTCATATCCACACCAAATGCGTCAAGAGGATTGTATCTGGCACTAGTGCACCTTGCTCATTCCTCGGATTATCAAGAGCTCTCAAAGTATCCATATCATGAGAAACAAAAGCATGGAGGATATTTGTAGTTTGTCAAATTGTACCTTATAATAGGTGAGCTTGTGCTTGCCAATACACCAGTAGTTAAGGGCTTATTGAGAGCCTTAGAAGTAGAGCTATTCCTCAAACCAACTGCTGTAATTTGCTGCTGCCCGGATGGTACAAAAACAGGTGCATTTGGGCTTAAACCCCTCTTGATTTTAGAGGAATTGGAAACCTGCTCATTGTGCGCCTCTATTGCTCCATCATTCGAATTAGAACTGTTTGAAACATGATCTGCCTCCTCCTTAAAATCTTCCTGGTTACTCTCAAAATCAAAATCATTATCTTCATCCTCTTCACATTGATCAGCCCAAGTCTTTCGATTGCACAAATTTTCACTTGTGACAGTTTGTTGCTCCTTAGAAACAGTAGTCTTATTTGTGGAATTTGCTTGAGAAATTTAGGCCATACCATTCTGCATTTGTAGGTTATTTCTTATAGAAATCAGCTGCTGCCCAGAATCCCCTTCTTGCTCTCCAAACGACTCCATTATTTGCGAAGGAATTTCATGTGCCGATGTGTTTAATGTGACCACAAGTGGCTGTGGAATGGCATTAAACATCATGACATTTTGTTGTTCCTTAATAATTCTAGCCACATCTGGATGGGAGATATGTATTGTTGGTGCCGCTGCAGCAGAATCTTGAATTACCATTGCATTGCGATCGTCAACAGTAACAATTTCCTTTGGTCGCGCACCCATGTTCTTTGATAATTGCTGCTATTTTCCACTGCCTGGAGTGCTGCTTTGCCCAGTTTTTGAAACTATATCACAAACCACCTGCTGCACGCTCTTCCCCTCCTCATTCATCACACGTTCATGCTCATTGCTCAAAGCATCAAAAGAGTTAGAAAACTCAATCTTCTTTGATGGTACAAACTGATTTTTGCACACCTGGAGATCTTCTGTTGCCAGGAGATCGATTTATCACTGCTTGCTGCTGATTTTTCAATATTGGAGACTTATTCTGACTAGCAGGTGATCGACCAACCATTGTCCAGTTTTGTGTATCTTCTTTATGCCCAACCTGCTCGCTTCCTGTTTTAATTCCAACAGTGGTATGATCAGCAGTAATTTGATAAGGATGCCCAGTTTTCTCAACAGCAGCAGTAGAATCTGCTGCACGTATTTGCCTAGCTGAATTTTCAGCACATTCATAAGCTTCATGGGGTGCTTGTATATCATGTGTAACCCTGGTTTCAACTCGCTCCACACCTACTGCCAAGACTTGAGAAACCTTGACAAGAGCTGCTTCACCAATATGATCACGTCCTAAAATAGGTCCAGCATTAGGCTGAGCAGCTGCAATTCTTTGAGAATTCCTGTCATCTTTAATCCCTGCCTTAACACCTGTAGCAGCTGCACCATCCACATCATCAACTTGCCCCTCAACAATCACAACTGTAGCCTTACAACCTGTTGGTTTTTCAACTAGTTCAACAGGTGCAGCAGTATTTCGATCATCACAATCCTCAGATGCCCCATTCCTTATATTGTCTTGAGTCCTTGACAAAATAAAACAACATGAATTCTCACCACGACCTTGACGCTTACAACAAGAATAATATAAAGGCAGGTTGTCATACACCATCTCCTGGGTTGTTTCAGTGATTTTTCCAGACTTCTCGTCCACATATTGCAATGTTACGCTATTTGGGTGCTTGTCTAAAAGATCAAGGATTACTCTAACCCTAGCTGTGCTAGTCCTCGTTTTGGATTGTGTAGCCTTATCAATAGCAATAGGCTTCCCAGCAGCAGTAGCTATTGACAACACCGTTTTTGTTTTTTGCAAGGAGTTCTGGAGATAAATTCGGCAAGGAAATCCATACGGCTGCCATAGAAGTTTCTTCTCTAGGATTAAATCTTAGTGTCCATGGAAACACCCTAAACTGATGATCATCTCCATTATATGGTAAATAATTAACTGCCCTAGATAGCGACATAACAAAATCTTCATAAACATCAACACGCAACAACAATTGCCGACGACCAATTTGTCCAACCAAACATTTACCTTTGACGCCAAGGTATTTGTGCAGTAAACCTCTCCAATTGAATTCTGGAGCATCTTGAACAACTATAGCCTGATGTATTCCTTCCTCTATGGCAAAATCTGCTCGCTTCTCCATAGTAAACTGTATAGTTGGAATTCCATGCACATTCTCAATAGGTTTCAGCTTTGGTTTCGTTAAGTTTTGTGTTGTATGACTGGAAACTAGTTGTGTGGCATAGTAAATAGGTTTAGGAATTGTCTCTCCCACAACTTGAAGCTGGGGAGAGGTCTGCGCATCCATGGCAGCCTCTTCTACTCCATGTCGCCCAAGAAAGAGAGGAGAGAGGAGAGAGCGTTTTTTTCCAAGCATCCTTTGGGGTTCAGGTTTTTTTTAGCAAATCCCGACTACCTATTCTTCAGAGCAGCTGGCTCAGGTTTATATCCACGAGATTGTTCGACTTCATGGAGTGCCGGTATTTATCATCTCTGACCAGGGTACGCAGTTCACCTCGCATTTAAGGAAGGCTGTACAACATGAGCTTGGCACACGAGTTGAGCTGAGTACACCATTTCACCTTCAGACAGACGGACAATCCAAGCGCACTATTCAAATATTGGAGTATATGCTTCGCACCTGTGTTATGGATTTTGGGAATGCTTGGGATCAATTCTTGCCACTTGCGGAGTTTGTCTGCAACAACAGCTACTAGTCGAGTATCCAGATGACTCCGTATGAGGCTCTATATGGGAGATAGTGCCATTCTCTAGTTGGGTGGTTTGAGCCGGGAGAGACTAAGTTATTAGGCACGGATCTGGTCCGAGATGCTTCGGAGAAGGTCAGGATGATCCAGGATCGGCTTCGAACAATTCAATCGAGGCAGAAGAGTTATGCGGATCGGAAGGTTCGCGATGCTGCATTCATGGTTGGAGAGCGAGTCTTGCTCCGGGTTTCACCCATGAAGGGTGTGATGAGGTTTGGGAAGAAGGGCAAGTTGAGCCCTATGTATATCAGATCTTTTGAGATCCTTGAGAGGATTGGAGAGGTGGCCTACAAGGTTGCCTTGCCACCTAGTTTATCTGCGGTTTATCTGGTGTTCCATGTCTCTATGCTCTGGAAGTATTACGGTGATCCCTCTCATGTTCTAGACTTTAGCACAGTCCAGTTGGACAAGGATTTGACTTATATTGAGGAGTCTGTGACTATCTTGGACTGACAGGTCCGAAAGTTAAGATCAAAAGATATTGCTTCAGTGAAGGTTCAATGGAGGGGTCATCCGGTCGAGGAGGCGACCTGGGAGACCGAGCACGACATGCAGAGTCGTTATCCTCATCTATTCACCACTTCAGGTATGTCCTTATGCATGTTTGAGGACGAACGTTTGTTTTTAAAGGGGGAGAATGTAACGACCCAATCAGTCATTTTGTGTAATTGCGCCCCGTTACCCCTTTTATTACCTCACACATGTGTGTTTATGCTTTTATGACTTGTTAGTTTGATTAGTTTCTTTCCAGGAAGCTTTCAGGTTGATTTGGACCCTTGATTCTAGACTTAGAAGCTTTAATTTGAAAATATTGACCAAACTTTAACTTTTGTGAAAACAACCCCTGAACTGTGTTTTTATGACTCCGATAGCTTCGTATTGTAATTTCGGACTTGGGCGTATGCCCTGAATTGATTTTGGAAGTCAATAGGTTGACTTGTGTTGGTTTGCCGAAATTTGGAAATTTTAAGTCGAAAAGTTTGACCGTAGGTTGACTTTTAGCTATCGAGCTCGAAATTTTATTTTGGGACTTGGAATAGGTCCGTTATAGCATTTAGAACTTGTCTGCAAAATTTGGTGTCGTTTGGAGTTATTTTGGTAGGTTTCGGACGCTTAGCTGTAATTCTAGAAGTTCTTGAAAGATTTCTTTGAAAATCATATGTTGTGGTGTTCGATTCGTAGTTTTAGATGTTATTTGACTTGTGTGTATGTTTAGTTTGGAGCCCTGAGGGCTCCGATGAGTTTCGAACACGTTCCAGAAGTGTTTTGGGTTGGAAATATGCAAAAACTGATGTTTGGTGCTCTAGTGTCGCAAATGCGAACACCAGGCTCGTATTTGCGAAGGCGACAGGTGGTGGGCAGTTGTCGCAAATGTGACCTCACCTTCGCATTTGCGAAGCCAACATAATTTGGTCATGTTCGCAATTGCGAACTATTTGTCCGCTTTTGCGATGTTTCCCCAGTTTGAAATTGCGAAGGCTTTATCGCAATTGCGATATATGTTGAGACTGTCAGGGTTTGCAAATACGAGCCCTAGTTAGCAATTACGAGGGTTCTGTGTCGCAGATGCGACATTTGCAGCTGGTTAAAGGGCTGGGAGACGAGAATTTTGAGTTAATTTTCTCAATTTTGAACCCTAGACTCGGTAGGAGACGATTTGGAGTGGGGATTTTTACCAACAAACCTTGGCTAAGTGATTCTAATATATTTATAATCATATTCCATCACCATATATATATATATATATATATATATATATATATATATATATATATATATATATATATATATATATATATATATATGTTAGATTTTAACATTAAAATCATGTGAATCAAAGTAGAAATCATGAACTGCGAGCCAGGGTTGACTTTGTTGACTTTTGGGGAATTGTGTAAAGATCTTAACTTTAATTATCAGAATTGGTTTCTTTTTCATTGTTTGATGATATTAAGTTGTTTTTGGTTAGATTTTAGCCGTGCGGAGGAGAATCGTAATGGAAAAGCTATTTTTGAATGTTGATTTGGCCTAATTGAGGTAAGTATCTTGCCTAACTTTGTGTGTGAGAAATTAACCTGTAGGATTTGGTCTAATAACATTATTTGAATTATGTGAAAGATGTGTACATGAGATGACGAGTGTGTGCACATACTTATTTTTGGTAATTGACTAGTTTAAACTCTTAGGTTATTTACATGCATTGAATTGAAGTTGTTACATTTAATATCTTTTATGTTGAGTTATTCTTCCGTTTCATTGTGTTATTATAGAAATTCTTGCACACATTGTTATTGAGCCATGGCTATGTATTGTTGTGATAATGGTGTTGTTGTTTTGGAAATGTTGCGACATATGAGCACATATGGTGCGATATGATTATTGTGTTGTGATGAGATGCGCATACGACGAGATAAGGGAGATTCATGCGTGTATTGCTAGTAAGGGATATTAATTCATTTGAAGCATACACAGCGAGATAAGGGGGCCTAAAGCGCGTGAAGCTATTTTGGGAAAATATTTTTAAAATATATGTAAGGATAACATGATGTTATAAGGAAGACTTGTGATTTATTACATGTGATATGTTATTAGAGGTGTGATACCTCAGGGTGATTCTTGTTGTAATCCTAATGTTAGGACGTCCTGATTATTTGGATTGTCATTTGCTTTCCTTAGTTGATTTCACTTGTATTTTAACTGTTTCCTGATTATTTTGCTGCTTTAGCACATGTTTACTCCTTGTTGCCATTTATTGCTTTTACTTTCCATTGTTGGATTTATATTAATATTCTTTCCATTGTTAGCTTTATAGTAATATTCTTTCCAGTGTTAGCTTTATATTAATATTTACACAGGTTTTGTGTCTAGTGAGTGTCTTGACTAGTACCGTTACTACTCCACCGAGATTAGTCTTGATACTTATTGGGCACCGTTGTAGTTTACTCATACTATGCTTCTGCACATTTTTGTGCAGATCCAGGTACCTCAGAGTGTGTCAGATGTTAGATACCTATTGAGTTACTGAGGAGACTTCAAGGTATACCTGCCATTTTGCTTGCAGGTCTCAAAGTCACCTTTTATTGTCTTTCATTAATACTGTCATTTGAATTCCAGAACTGTGTGGTATTTAGAGAATTGTAGTGTATTTCAGTAGAGCTTATGATCGGTACTACCAGTTTTGGGGTTGTATGACTATTGTTCAATTTCAACTATGTTATTTCATTTATCAGTTTAATGTTTAAACAGTTAAGTTGGTTATTTTTATTAAATCTCATCATGTGTTATGCTTACCTAGTCTAAGAGACTAGGTGCCATCACGATCCTAAAAGTGGGATTTTAGGGTCGTGACAAGTTGGTATCAGAGCTCTAGGTTCATAGGTGCTACGAGTCATAAGAAAGTTTAGTAGAGTCTTGAGGATCAGTACGGAGAAGTTAGTGCTTATCTTCGAGAGGCTATGAAACTATTAGAAAATTCCACTTCTTTCATTCCTTATTGTGCAGATTTGTTGATTTTGGAATCTAAGCCTTTGTATTTCTATTCTCTCATAGATGGTGAGGACATGCACTGCTGGAACCATACTACAGCTGCGATAGGCCAAGGCCGAGGTAGAGGCAGAAAAGGGGCACGTACCACAACTAGGGCACCTGCTAGAGTAGCGACAGAGGAGCCACCAGTAGCTCCAGTTGGGGTGGGGGGGGGGGGGGCAGGCACTTGAGGTGCTTGTTTCCAGCCTAAGACTTTAGGAGACCTTGGTACATATTTTTAGCATGTTTGGTACTTTAGCTCAGGTGATATTAATCTCAATTGCATCAGCTACTTCTCAGGCTGGGAGAGGAGCTCAAACTCCCACTGCCAGTACTTCATAGCAGCGTGTCCATGTTGATCAGGTTTCGAGTGTTATGCCAGTGCAACCTATTATCGTGGTTCAGCCTGAGGCTAGGCTAGTGGCATCAGAGGAGCAGAGAAGGCTTGAGAAGCTCAAGAAGTATGATCCTCCTACTTTTAGTGGTGTAGTTTCTGAGGATGCACATGGTTTTCTGGACTAGTGTCACCGTATTCTCCGCACCATGGGCATTGTGGAGGTGAGCGAGGTCGCCTTTACTATATTTCAGCTGACGGGGTTGGCATATAGGTAGTGGTAGGCTTATGAGGAGGGTAGGCCAGCAGATGCAACGCCACTTACTTGGGCTCAGTTTTCTGATATATTTTTTAGGGAGTTCGTCCCACAGACCCTTCGGGATACGTGGTGCACAGAGTTCGAGTAGTTGCGTCAGGGAACTACGATAGTGTCAGAGTATGCCATGAGGTTTAGTGAGTTATCCCACCATCCACCTGCTTTGGTATCTAGAGTCAGAGAGCAAGTCCATAGATTTATCGAGGGGCTCAGTTATGGTCTTAGATTCAGAATGGCACGAGAGTTGGAGACTGATACTCCATTTCAGCAGGTTATGGAGATTTCTCGGATGTTAGGGTGTATGCGTGGCCGGGAGATGGAGGATAGGAAGGCCAAGAGGCCTCGAGATTCTAGAGGATATAGTGGTTCCTGCTCTACAATTTCAACTCATCATGGAAGAGGTTATGTCAGTTGACCAGTCCATTCTGCACTTCAGGCTACTCACAGTGCACGAGCCATTCCGACCAGGTTAGACACAGTTCTAGCAATAACTCTCGCAAAGAGGTTATTTCGAGTGTGGTGATACTAGGCATATTGTGAGGGATTGTTCCAGACTTAGGAGGGGTACACCCCCACAGGGTTTACAGGCTATGGTTACCGCTATAGTTGCTACTCCATCTGCTACACAACAAGCTAGGGTTGGAGGACAGGCGGATAGAGGTCGTCATAGAGGGGAAGGCCAGGTCCGTTGATGCTTTTTTGAGTAGGACCGAGGCTGTTGCATCATATGATGTTATCACAGGTATTGTTCCAGTCTATCACATAAATGCATCAATTTTATTTGATCCGGGTTCCACTTACTCGTATGTGTCATCTCATTTTGCTTCATATTTGGATATGTCTCATAATTCTTTGAGTGCCCTGTTTATGTGTCTACGCCTGTTAGGGATTCTATTATGGTCGACCACGTCTATCGGCCGTGTTTGGTCACGATTGGGGGTTATGAGACTCAGGTGGACCTTTTATTGGTGGATTTTGATGTGATATTGTGCATGAATTGGTTGTCATCCTATCACGCTATTCTGAATTGCCACGCCAAGACCATGATATTGGCTATGACGGGTTTACCGCGATTGGAGTGGAAGGGTACATTAGATTATGTTCCTAGTAGGGTGGTGTCCTTTCTAAAGGCACAACAAATGGCTGAGAAGGGGTGCTTGGCATATTTAGCCTTTGTGAGGGATGTTGGTGTTGATACTCCTACCGTTGTGTCAGTTCCAGTTGTGAGAGATTTACCAGATGTGTTTCCAGTAGACCTACCGGGCATGGCGCACAATAGGGATATCGATTTTGGTATTGACTTGGTATCAGGAACTCAACCCATCTGTATTCCACCATATCATAGGACACTAGTGGAGTTGAAAGAATTAAAGGAACAACTTCAGGATTTGCTTAATAAGGGTTTTATCCGACCGAGTGTCTTGCCTTGCGGTACTCCAGTTCTATATGTGAAGAAGAATAACATCTCTACGAGGATATGTATTGACTACAGGCAGCTGAACAAGGTTACAATGAAGAACAAGTACCCACTGCTATGTATTGATGATTTATTTGATCAGCTTCAGGATGCTCGGGTATTATCGAAGATTGACTTGAGATTGGGGTACCATCATTTGAAGATTCGAGATTCAGATATTCCGAAGACGGCTGTCAGGACCCACTATGGTCATTATGAGTTTTTGGTGATGTCTTTTGGGCTGACCAATGTCCCAACAACCTTTATGTACTTTATGAACAATGTATTTCAGCCGTATCTTGATTTATTCATCATCGTATTCATTGAAGTCATATTAATGTATTCTCATAGTCGGGAGGATCATGAGCAGTATTTGAGGATCATGCTCTAAACTTTGGGAGAAGAGGCTATATGCTAAATTCTCTAGGTGTGAGTTTTGGCTTGATACGGTGGCATATTTGGGCCAAGTGGTGTCTAATGAGGGGATTAAGATGGATCCGAAGAAGGTGGAGGCAGTTCAGAGTTGGCCCAGACCGTCTTCTGCTATTGAGATCCGGAGTTTTCTAGGCTTGTCCAGGTATTATCGCCGTTTCTTGGAGGGGTTTTCATCCATCGCAGCTCCTTTGACCAGATTGACTCAGAAGGGTCCCCCATTCAGGTGGTCCGATGAGTATGAGGAGAGCTTTCAGAAGCTCAAGACTTCCTCGACCACAACTCTAATTATGGTTTTTCCTTTAGCATTGGGTTCTTATACAATTTTTTGTGTTGCTTCGTTGATTGGCATTGGGTGTGTATTGATGCAGGAGGATAGAGTGATTGCTTATGCTTCACGTCAGTTGAAGGCCCATGAGAAAAACTACCCAATACATGATTTAGAATTGGGAGCCATGTTCATGCACTGAAGGTTTAGAGGCACTATATCTATGACGTGTCTAGTAAGGTGTTCACAGATCATAGGAGTGTACAACACTTATTCAAGAAAAATGATCTGAACTTTAGGCAACGAAGGTGGTTAGATCTACTAAAGGACTATGACCATTCTTCATCATCCCAGGAAGGCTAATGTGGTGGCCGATGCTTTGAGTAGGAAGGCCGAGAGCATGGGTAGTCTTGCTTTTATTCCAATTGGGAAGAGGCTGTTAGCTTTGGATGTTCAGGCTTTGGCCAAAAAGTTTATGAAATTGGATGTTTCGGAGCCTAGTTGGGTTCTTACTTGTGTGGTTTCACGGTCTTGTTTGTTTGAGCACATCAAGGCGCGTTAGTATGCTGATCCCTATTTGCATGTCCTTAAGGATACAGTGCAACACGGTAATGCCAATAAGGTTACTATTGGTGATGATGGGGGTGTTAAGGATGCAGGGTCGGATTTGTGTTCCAAATATGGATGGGTTGCGTGAGTTGATTCTTGAGGATGCCCACAGTTTGCGATATTCCATTCATCTTGGTGCCGCAAATATATACCAGGATTTGAGGCATCACTACTGGTGGAGGAGACTGAAGAGAGATATTGTGGAGTATTTGGCTTGATGTTTGAACTGTTAGCAGGTGAAGTACGAGCATCAGAGAACATCTGGTTTTCTTTCGAGACTTGATATTATGGAGTGGAAGTGGGAGGGTATTACCATGGATTTTGTAGTTGGACTTCCATGAACCTTGAGGAGATTCGATGCAGTGTGGTTCATTGTGGATAGACTGACCAAGTCTGTACACTTCATTCCAGTCATGACTACCTACTCTTCAGAGTAGCTGGCTCGAATTTATCTTCGTGAGATTGTTTGTCTTCATGGTGTGCCGGTGTTCATTATCTCAGATCGAGGCATGCAGTTCACATTGTATTTTTGGAGATCTGTGCAGTATGAGTTGGGCGCATAGGTCAAGTTGAGTACGCCATTTTATCCCCAGTTGGACAGACAGTCCGAGTGCACTATTCAAATCTTGGAAGACATGCTACATGCCTGTGTTATTGATTTCGTGGGTTCATGGGATCAGTTCCTACCCTCACAGAGTTTTCCTAGAACAACAACTATCAATCGTGTGTCCATATGGCTCCATACGAGGCCTTATATGGGAGGCAATGTTATTCTCCAGTTGGATGGTTTGAGCCTGGGAAGGCTAGGTTGTTGGGAACTGATTTGGTTCGAGATGCTTCAGAGAAGGTAAAGTTAATTAAGGACCGACTTCATATAATGCAGTCTAGGTAGAAGAGTTATGCTGATCTGAGGGATCGTGATGTGGCATTCATGGTGGCTGAGAGAGTCCTGATCAGAGGTTCGCCCATGAAGGGTGTGATGAGGTTCGGGAAGAAGGGCATGTTTCTCCCTCGGTATATTGGTCCTTGAGTGAGGCGTGGGGTGGCCTACAGACTTACATTGCCACCCAACTTATCATGAGTTCACCCGGTGTTTCATGTTTCCATGCTCCAAATGTACTATGGTGATCCGTCTCATGTATTATATTTCAGCTCAGTCCAATTGGAAGAGGATTTGACCTATGTTGAGCAGCCAATGGCTATATTTGACAGGTAGGTTTAGAAGTTGAGGTCAAGAACATTGCTTCAGTGAAGGTTCAGTGGAGAGGTTGACTGGTCGAGGAGGCGACCTGGGAGACCGAGCATGATATGCATAACCGTTATCCTCATCTTTTTGGCACTTCAGGTATGTCTCAATACTCATTCGAGGACGAACATCTGTTTAAGAGGGGGAGAATGTAATGACCCGATCGGCCGTTTTGTGTATTTGAGCCCCATTTCACCATTTTAAGCTTCCCATATGTGTATTTGTGGTTCTATGACTTGCGAGGATAGTTGGTTTCATTTAGGAGAAGTTTTGGAATGATTTAGATCCGTTGGTTCTTGGTTTAGAGGTATAAGTTGGAAATGTTGATCTAGGTTAGACTTTTAAGAAAACAACCTCGGAACGCTATTTTGATGATTCAAATAGGTTTGTATAGTGATTTTCGACTTAGGCGTATGCTCGGAATTGTATTCGGAGGTTCGTAGTTTGATTTGACTTGTTTTGTAGAAAGATGGCAATTGAATGCTTAGAAATTTTCTAAGTTTGTCTATAGGTTGACTTTATGGCTATCGGGTTCAGATTTTGGTTTTGGGAATTGTAATAGGTCCGTTTTATCATTTGGAACTTGTATGCAAAGTTTGGTGTCATTCCGAGTTGGTTTGATAGGAATCAGACACTTGGTTGTGTTTCTAGCGATTCATGCGTTCATTATGTTTTTTCGTGTATTTTGATCACGCAAGCGAGTTTGTATGATTTTTTTAGACTCATGTGGATATTTGGTGTGGAGCCCCGAGGGCTCGGATGGGTTTCAGACATGTTTCGCATTTGTTTGGACATCTCTTGTAGTTGCTGGTGCTAGGCAGCTGTTGCAGGTCTCGCAAATGCAAGACACTATTCGCATTTGCGAGGTGGGAGTCGCATTTGCGAGGTGGGCTGGGAGGCTGTCAGGTTCGCCTTTGCGAACTATTGATCGCATTTGCGATCAATTGGCCGCTTTTGCAGAGGGGACATACTTCACAAATGTGAAGTCCTTATCCCCTGAGTTCAGCATGCATCGCTTTTGCAATGCAATCTTTGTATTTGCGAACCCCAAGTCTGTAAGGCCCCGTAAAAGTTCACCAAGAATTTAAGTTTTTATGGTGCCAAGGTAAGCTAATGTGCCATAAACCGAATTTTTGGATTTTGCAATGCATCATGGTGTTGGTAGAAGAATTTGTCGAAAATAATAATTATGTGGTTCATTATGCTATTGAGGACCTGTTCCGCTGACCACGGAATCACCACAGAATGAATCAGAGGCAACTCAAATTTGAAAACCATTTTGTGGCCATTCTGCTGTCCGCATAACCATTATGCTGCCGTGAAAGTGCATAGCGGAATTGGCCATAACCAACCGAAAATTTGAAAACCATTTTGTGGCCATTCTGTTGGCCGCATAACAATTTTGCTACCGTGAAATGACATCGCAGAATTTACATACCATTTTGTGGCCATTTGTTTGGCCACATATTTGTTTTGCTACCACGGAATTGCACCACATAATTGACATCGGGGGGTTATTTTTGGAAATTTTCTTATCTGACCCTATTTTGATATAAGGCCTTAGAGGGTCATTTTATAAGATATAACTTGATGTTTTAGAGTGAGGGTATCAATTTAGAGAGAGAGGGAGAAGCTCTATCAAATTATACTCTCCAATTCTTGAACAAACCTTGGGAATTCAAGAGGGAAACTCATAAGACCTTCTACTTACAAGGTAAGACTTCATCCTTAAATTTTATGCAAAGTTTAATAATGCGTTTAAGTAGGATGTTATCAAGGTAGGGATTGTAGGATGGTGACGGGAATCCATAAGCCCTCAATCTCGAATTTGGGAGTATGTGAAGACTAGGAAATGTGATTTTGGTGGGTTTGAAGCAAATAGTTGGGCATGCATGTGACTAATGATGGTTGATGGGTTTGGTAGGGATATTGTATATTGGTTGGCTGCTTGAAAATTCATGGTGAGGGTATATGAATCTCTATTATGGGACCTTGTAATCGATTTCGCATATTAGGTGTTTGATGAAATGTCAAAATGGGCTAAATCTAAGTACACCTTCCTAACTATGGTTAAGTTTGGTTATGTTTCTATAGATTGAGGTTGCTAGGAGTATTGCGACGTTGTAGTAATCTAAGGAAAGATCAAGAAAGGTAGGTTGGCTAAACTCCTCTCTTAGAAATCGAGTTCCATAATGTTCCCGTAAGTTTCAAGTATCTTTGGCCCAGGTTACTAATTCCCATGTTCCGAGTTGTTCCTAATAAATTCGATTATCCCAAGTACGCAAAGTGTTGAAAGATGTATGTAATCAAAACGTGTTCTAAATTACTCCTATCTCATCATAGTCTCCTTTGGGATTGTGTTCAAGTATGGTTTATGTATTAAAATGTTATAACTTCAATTCATGTTTGAAATGAAAGATCTTTACGCTTAACTTGGAAAGAAAACCCAATGTGCTTAAGATTCTTATAGCTCATATACATATCAAATCTCTATTTCCAAATGCCCTTATTGTTGATAAACCATGATGATGTTTGGAAGTAAAAGAAGTGAGAGTGAGATATAAAATGTGGCCATAGTTGTTGTAACTAGAGCACATGATTTGGATTTATGTTCCCATCGTAAATCACCATGACCTCCTTTGTAAGTGTTTCCAATGTGTTTTGAGTTGTTACTTACCCATGAGATGAAACTGTGCGTTGCCTTTTTAGAGAAGTATTTCAAAAAGAAATGGTGTATTCAACAATGAGAGATATTAAATGTAACAACAACTTCAATTCAATGCATATAATAACCTAAGAATCTAAATCGGTCATTAGTACAAATAAGCATGTGCACACACTAATCACCTCGTGTACACGTCTTTCACATAATTCAAATAATGCAATTAGATCAAATCCTATGGGATAATTTCCTCCACACAAGTTAGGCAAGATACTTACCTCAATTAGGCCAAATCAACACTCAAAAATAGATTTTCCTTTAAACTTTGCCTTATTACGACTCAAATCTAACCAAAAATAACTTAATATCATCAAACAATGCAAGAGAAACCAATTTCGATAATTAAAGTTAAGAGTTTTACACAATTTTCCAAAAGTCAACAAAGTCAACCCTGGGATCTCCCGGTTAAAACCCGAGCCCAAGGGTAGATTTCGACTACCCATAGCCCCATGATGCCATATATGTGCTTTGTTTTCAAATCCAAGTCCATTTCGACTCTCAAATCTCAAATTTTTATTTTTCAAAACATAGTCAAACTTTTCTATAATTTCTCTTCAAATTCCTTGGATTAGATGTTAAATCTCATAAACAATCATGTAATATAATTGAAATTGGATCAAATCACTTACCCAATAGTTTGGCATGCAAATTTCTCCTCAAATACGCCTCTCACCGAGTCTAGGGTTCTAAAATGTGATAAATGAAGCTAAGTCCGGAAATTCAACCCTTTTGTTCAGCTGCAGAAGTCGTAAATGCGACCTTTTCACACCTCGACCTCGAGGAACGTGACCGACGCTCAACCGAGTTACCCCAGTCAAGCAAGCCTACTTGATTCCTTCTACCCAACCTTATCCATGAAAAGTAATACCAAAATATAAGAATTAGTAACAAGAAATAGACATGAGAAGAGTAAAGTGTTCCACATTCTTTTTCCATTACTCAAAGGAGCTTAATTTACAATTTCCAAAATATTACAAGTTCAAAGTTACGAGGGAAAAACATGTTTGACAAATACCAACACTTCTAGTTCATTACCCAACATCGAACACCACCCACGACATGTCTACGGAGCCTCTAAGTATAGCTGAAGAGTAGTATGGAAGTGCCGGCGATAAGGCCCAGGCTATACCTCAAAACACAATGTACAACATCAAGTGACATAAGGCCTAGAACAGAATAGATCTCACCAAAACCTGCTGAGTAGAGGGTAACCGCTAACGAGGATCAAAGCTGGCCGCTGATGAGCCACCTGCATCCATTAAAGATGCAGCGCTCCGAGCAAAATGGAAGCAAAATGTCCTCTTTCAAAATAGAATGTCAATATAAAAAGGGGAAACCATGGAAGCAACAAGTAACAATCAACGATATCCAAATGCCAAGTTAAAACATAATAATTTTTAAAATACAAAAATAATATTATTTTTGGTTGGGAGATCATTAGCACCAATATACCACCGTGGTTTTAGCATGGAGTCCGATCATGCCAGATAGGATAGTCCATCTCTCCACAAACAATGTGGATTGGCATGTGATGCAAAAAAAGGGTGTTACCTAGAGTAGGAACCACCATGCGCGCGACATGGCATCCGATCTCCAACCGATCAACTAGGCCGCTCTCCCACATATGCCGTGTGGGTCGACTTCCAATCCAAGGCTATCAACATTCTCATCCCAATCAAGGGGAATAATCTCAATACATCAATCTCATCCCAATTAAGGGTAATAATCACAATCCACTCCTACACCGGCACGTGTAGTTTTAGGTGTGGGCCTTACGACCCACCCTTCCTCAGCTCGCTAATGTTACTCCCAAAAACATTTTGTTTTGCACACAAAGGAAACAGACATACAAATACACTTATATTGTAACCTTTCACACCATATATCGCTTCATTAGTACTTTCAACCACTCACAACATCATTTTCTTATTGGCTCTCTTGGCCATACATATGATTCTTCATTCATGGCACGATGGTCGTATCTCATATTCCACACTTTCATTTCTTTACTTTCAAGGATCATCATCATAAACATCAACATATGGAATAGTAAGGAAATCATAACTTTAAATTTATTAGTAATAAAGGATTTAAACACAATGGAATTTTTTCCAAAGAACGGAGCATAATGACTGGCAATCGAAGCACAAGTTAAAAATCATAAATATTCTTCCGTTTTGTTGTGTTATTATAGAAATTCTTGTACACATTGTTGTTGATTCGTGGGCTATGTATTGTTGTGATAATGGTATTGTTGTTTTGGCAATGTTGAGGCATATGGGCAAGTGTGGTGCTAGATGATTGATCTCTTTTTTATACTTAAGACTTTTGTATGATTTTGTGAAAAAGATAGGGCATTTGTTGAGATTTATTGGCATTTTCAGGTATTATGTGATTTAGAGAAGACATGGAAGAAAACAAGTCAAAATGAGCTAAAATGGAAAAATTCACTGCTGACAGTGATTGCTTTGTGCGATCGCGAAAGGAAGAGATTTGATCGCTTAAATCTTGGAAAATGTCCTTCGCGAACGTGAAGGAAGGTATGCAAACTCGTTTAGGTTGTTTGAGAAGTAAGTGTAGGTGATTTGGTCCAAACTTGTGAATATTTGTGTAATTATATTTTTTTATCTTTGTTTATTTTTCTTGTTTGTTTCTTATATATTTTTTTATTTTTTTAAAAAATGGCATCACATAATGAAAATTGGTTGGATGGTAGTTGTTCATACTTTGATGACTCTTGTAATTATTGTGGAGGACCACACTCGTGCAAAAATTATTTAAATTCTCCCGGGGGAAGATTGTGCGCACAATATCAAACCCATGAGTGGAGTATATGTGATAGGTGCGGTGGTCAAAATGGTCATTAGGCTAATTGTGATTATTTGTCCGTCTCTTCCCCTTGCTCCCACTATGATGATTCTACTTTTTGTGAAGATAATTATAGGGCTATGGAGGTGGAAAAAGTTGAGCATAGTCAAAATGGAGAGTTCAAGCTCATGATGGAATGCCTACTTGAAGGTGAAAATAAAGAGCAAAAAGCCTTGGAGGATCTTCTGGAAGCTAGTCTCCAAAATGATTTGGCGCTTGAAAGGTTGAACTCACAAATAAGAGAAATGCTTGAAGCTTTAGAGGTCCAAAATACCTCGAAAGTGGATGATAGCTAAGAACCTCCCTTATAGGTTGAAGCTGGAAATCCTTCTTTGTCACTTGATCAAAATCAAGAAGAATTCTCAAATGCTCAAATGAGAGGTTAATGCTTATGTTTGAGGCCATTCATGAAAATAAGGACTTGGCACTCGAGGACTTGAAACAAGTACAAAATCTAAATGATGAGACTATCCGCACCTTGGAAGATCAAATGAAATCATTGGTTGAGGCTCATAAGGCTCACCAACATGAGAGTGTGGAAAGAGGTCAAGAAAAGTCCAACTTTGAGGAAGAAAGTGAGCTTCATTTTGATGAATCAAGAATTGAACATCCTCCAACCGACTCCATTCTTATTGGTGATTCCATGAAAAATATGGAATTAGAATCAATCATTGTAATTGGAAAAATGGTTGAAATTGACTCTAGTTCGGGGGGAAAAACAGGATTTCAAAATCCAGAAAAAGTTACAAGTTGGGAGGTTGTTAACTCATCCTAAGCATTTTTTAACATTGGAATTGTATGGTGATATGGGAATTGAGCTGAGTGAATCCATATTGAAGTGCAAAGAAGAAACACAAGAGCCATACATCTTGCCAATTTGAAAGTTCAAGAACACAAAATGACATTCCTCAAAAGAGATCCAAGAAATGCAAAATAAAGAAATTGATGTTTGACTTGATCATCTATTTATCACCCCCATCACTCGTGGTCACAAGCTTGATTCCAAGTTAGGTACCCAATTTATATCCTCCAAGTGGAGAGAAAAGTGGTGAAGTTGGTAGTTGTCGTGCCACGACACTAAATGCGACGCTTTGTGGGAGGCAACCCATTGTTTTTAAATTTTTTAGTCGACTTTGAAATTTTATTTTTTAGAATAGTTTAGTATATTATTTTTGACTAATCTGCCAAGTTTCATATTTTGTTACCTTATGCGATTGCGGATGATAAAATGCGGCCGCGCCTGAGTGGGAAATTGTTTGTTCTTCACAAACGCGTATCGGTATTCGCGATCGCGGCTCAACAGGTAAGTTTCAGAAAATTAAAACACTAGACATCAAATAGACACCACACTTCTGCCCAAAACATAGTAACGGTCCTCCCTACTCCCCTACTCCCTGGAAATCATCCCCAGATCTCTGTCTCTCAATACCATCGCTTTCTTCATTGCTCATTCTAGGTATGTTCTTCATAAGTCTCTTCCTCCTTCAATTCATTTTGCTGTTCTTTGTGCTAAATTTGTAAAAAAAATGGGTTCTCATACTTAGGGTTGAAAAATTCTAAGGTTGTGATAGTGAATATTATGTGTGAATGTGTGCTTGTTTGCTGGGTGAGGTTGGTTGAGAGATTTAGGGTTTTGTTCTATGAAATTCTGGGCAAGATCCATGAGTCAATGGTGAGAAATTTCTAAGAAATTGAATGCGCTCTTTGTGTTTGCTGAAATGCCTGAAAGAACAGTTACAGGGGAGGAAGAAGACCTTCACGATCGTGATGCCCAATTGTGCGATCGCGTAAGCCTTATTCCGTTGAGAAATCAAATTTCCCTTGACGATTGCGTTGACTAATCTGCGATAGCAGTGCTTTAAATTTGATGTAAACAAAAATGTTCTTCGCGATCGCATGCACATTTTCGCTATCGCGAAGCTTTAATCTCCAGGTATCAAAATAGTAGCTTTGCAGATTTGAATGCTGATACTTTTTTGTCATTTTCTTTAGACTAAATACATCATAATATAGTGTAAAGTACCCGTACAAGTTTTTAACATATGGTTGACTTTTGTAGGTACTTTGAATATAAAATGGCCTCGGGAAATGATGAAATTATGCAATCACCTGTACCCCAAGCTATGGAAGAGGAGTATTTTGATCAGAACAGAATCATAGCTACTGAATGTGAAAGAAACTATGACAAACTCATGTCAAAGAGCATCGTCAAGGAAAGGGGGCACACACTTGGACAAACTTGAAGCTAAGATGCCGGATGCTTTCTGAAGATTGATTGGCAGTGGATGGATTTGCTTCGCTCCTACACCAATCAGAGCTAACTACACAGTAGTAAGGGAATTTTATGCCAATGCCCTGAAGACCGACTTTCGAGGGGAAGTATTTACCTTTGTTAAGGGAAACCGGGTCAACTTTGGTCTAGAGGTACTAAATGCACACTATGATCTTCCCAATGCTGACAACGAGGTATGCAAAGTAAGAGTAAGGGAGAGAGGAAGCCAATGGTTGGTGGAGAAGCTTCATGACGGGGTAACCCCGACTTGGGAAAGGTTGCACAAAGGGGCTAATTCTTTTGAATTCACAGTTGAAGCCAAGACTTGCATGTCTATTATTGGTGCCAGAATCATGCCGTCTGGACATGAGTTTGAGGTGACGCTTGAGAAGGCATTGACGATTGCTGCTATTATGGATGACTTGCCAGTGAATGTGGGGCAGCATATGGTGAGTGAGATTAAGGAAGCATGTAACGGGAGGTCTAAGAGTCTATTCTTTCCCTCATTGATCACTCAATTGTTATATGATGCTGGGGTGCTAAACGACCTGAATGATTCCGAGAAGGGTCCAGACAAGGCAATTTATCCATTGCTTAGAAAGGGACCAACTGGCAGTAGAAGAAGAGGATGGTTGATGTATTATCTCCTTCATTTGGGCAGTTTACTGAGACTACCACTATCCCCGATGGTTCTTCCACTACTAGCAGGGCCACATGACCTCATTGGACCACTTCTTTTCGGACCTCCCATTATGCACCACCTCTCCAGTCAAATCTATGGCGTTGATGCACCAATTCGCCGACTTGTAGGTGGCCTTCCTTCCGGTCCATCTGGGGAGGGCACTTTTACTAGGACTAATGGCAAGACATCTCTAACTGATGTAGTTAATGAGAAAAAGGCAATAAAAAGCAGGTTGGAGGACATGATCCGGAGGCAAGGAATGATTGAGAGGCAACAACTGAAGTTCAAGGAGCATGAGAAAAAAAAGAAGCAAATTCCTGTCCAAAATGATGCAAAAACTGAGTTCATTCTGTGGTTCACATGAATTATAGGATGACGATGAGGAGGATTTAGAGCTCAAATTTCCTACCACCTCTAGCACCAAGTGATACTTCTTTCATGGAGCACCTCTCACCATTTTAACTTGTTTTGTTTTGTTTTGTTGCGCTGAGGACAGTGCAAAACTTTCTGTTGGGGGGTGGCTCATGTATATGTAATGATGTATGTGGAGCATGACTATTTTGTGAACTTGATAGATTGGTTAACTTTTATAGTTTATTAATGATATTTTGTAGTTAATTTCTAGCATGTTAGCACTAGTTTTTATATATTTTTTGTTATTAGTTGTTATTTTATTTTTATTTTTATTATTTTATTACATTCTTTACTTGAAGTAGTATTTATTAAACTCCTTGGTTTTTCTTTATGCTGCGCTTCTTTTCCAAGGAAATAAATTGTGTTGAACCGGAGACTTTTCCCTATGATAGATGGTGTGACGACTTTCTTAAGGGATTAGTCTTGTGTAGTTTCTCTTTCTTAAGCATTTTTTTAGTTAGTTTAGTAGCTAGTAGTGAATACATTGGTTATTTAGTGTGATCTTTTTGTCCATAGACCAACGTGTGTCTTGTTTGTTACCAATATATTTACACCTTAGCATATGAATTGTTGTGGTTTAAAAGAAAAATGATTGAATTGCTAATTCTTGTTGTGACTTTTAGGTTCTATTTTTGGCTCTTTGATTTATTAAACAGTATTTTAGGCTATATGTGATTTTCTTTGAGTTCATTGGTTTTAATTGGATTTTCGATTTATATTTCACTCGAGTTTGCATGTGCCATGTGTGGTGAGATTTGTTGTGAGTTCTTTTGCACTATTTGTACTCTAGAACTTGCCCGAAATGTGCTTCAAGGCAAAATCCTAGACTAACTTGGTTTGAAAAATGATGTTAGGCCTTCCTTGGACCTTTATTGTGTATTAAATTTTCTACCCTGGCATATTTTCCTCAGTTAATACCTTTTGAGACTTTAACTGTTTCTTTGGCAACCATGTTACAATCTTTAACCCTTTGTACTTTATTGATATATCTTTTGGAATCCCACCTTCCAAAGTACTTTGAAAGTGTAAACATAGGCTAAAAGCTTAAGTTTGGAGGTGACGGTTGAAAAAGTTGTGACGTGGAAGTTTCTTAAAAGGTGTAAGGTTAAAAAGACAAAAAACATATAGTGGAACCTTTCTTGATTTTTGAAAAAAAATGAGTAAGAAAGAAGAAAAAGGAAGGAAAAATAAGGAGTTATGAATAAAGGGAAGATTAGGTGGTGGAATAAAAAGTGAAGAAATGATGGAAAAGCTTTTGAAGGAAGTGTGCTTTAATTGTTGAAAATTGTAGTGCTTAGGGATGTTTTGAGTCACTTTTACCCAAATTTTGTCCTACCTTAACAAAAACTTATATTACAACTCTTTAAGTCCTACTTGATTTCGAACCAAGTGTCTCTACATTACTGGAGAGATACATGAAGGGAAAGCCTATGGCACTACTTGTGTGCATTTGAATATCTTTGTGTGAGAGAGAGTTAATTCTTTCCATTTGATATCCCATTTGTGTTCCAAATTGTATTTTATAAGTGTGGGATTCTCTCTTAAGTTTGAGGGTACATGGGATTTGAGTTGTGAATTTAATCCAATTTCAAATTAGGAGGAATGAACAAGGGAAAATTGTTTGTGATAAAGAGGCAATTTTTGAAGCTTTAGTGTCATGACTTGATTACTACTTTGATTTATATAGTGTTTGAGCACTTGAATTGAAATGAAATTCGTGAAAAATGGTGATTCATATGCCTTGGATTAATTGTTGGTACCAACTGAAGTCCTAGATTGCGTTTAATTTGAACCTTTTTTACTTGACCTAATGTTGGTGTGCCATTGAGCTTGATTGTTGATTCCATTGAAGGATTTTCTTAGTTGTTGACTTGCTTGAGGACAAGCAACAGTTTAAGTTTGGGGGTTTGATAAGTTGGTATTTTACCAACTTATCTCTTCTTTATAGTTAAAACTTTTGTATGATTTTGTGGAAAAACTAAGGCATTTGTTGAGATTTATTGGCATATTTCATGTATTATGTGATTTAGAGAAGACATGGAAGAAAAAAAGTCAAAATGAGCTAAAATGGAAAAATTCATTGTTGTCAGAGATTGCTCTGTGCGACCGCAGAAGGAAGAGATGCGATCGCGTAAATCTCAGAAAATGTCCTCTACAAATGCGAATGAAGGTATGTGAACGCATTGAACGAGGTCTGGTCAAAGTCAAGTCAAGTGACCTTTGCGAACACGGAGCTATAAAGGCGATCGGGGACTGTTGGAAAGTTGTGTGTAGCGATCGTGTTCTTCTGGTTGCGAATGCGAAGATGAAATTTTGGTCAACCTAGTCAAAGTACTCTATGCGAAAGCGAAGACTTATGTGCGATAACGATGGACTGCATACGTTGTTCACCGCGATCCCGTCCCTTTATTTCGCGATCGCGAAGCTTATTCACTGGGCAGAAGTTGGGTAGAAATGGGATTTCATGTTTTGACTCCCAAACCATTTAATACACGACTTAGCTTATTGGAATAACATCTTTGGCTAATTTTTTGTCTTGTTGTTTAGAGAACACATGTCTTGGAGCTAGGGTTCTTGCACACGCACTTGGTATTTGAAGATTTGAAGCTTTTGGTTGAGATTTTCTTACCATTTTTACTCATTTCTTCACTTCATTGCTTTGTACTCCCTCTATTTCAGTTTAGATGACACACTTCCGGTATTAGTCCATTCCAAAAAGAATGACACATCTCTATAATTGAAAATTATTCAACTATAAACTCTTAATGAGAAGCTTTTATAACCACACAAATATCAGGACCCCACGAAGCTTTTACCCCTTAAGCTTTTAAGACCACAAGTTTCAAAAGTCTTTTTTTTCTTAAACTCCGTACCGAGTTAAACTACCTCATCTAAATTTAAACAGATGGAGTATTGAATATCTAAGTGTGATTTAAATCTCTTGTTGTGCTTATGTATTGAATGATTTTTATTAATTATGAGGTGAGTTAATTGTTTCTTTAATTATTCTTGTTCTTTAATGTTTCCAAAGGGATTAGCTAACCATAGGACTCATCCATTAACTTCGAATTAATCTTGAAAAAGGTAATTTGGGGTTGGGAAAGATTAATTAACAAGAATTTGAGGCGTTAACCCTCATTTTATAGATTCTACCTAGGGATATTATTGAACTACTTGTAGCCATATTCGGGTGTGCTTAACCTCTTAATTTGTTTAGGGATAATTCAATTAGGAAGTCTTGTTAGTCTTCGGAAGAAGCTAATAAGGAATTATTATCCGAGGCTAATTAACATAAACTCGCTCATATTTGTTATATCGTGAAATGCATTGGATCGTTACTTGAGTGTAATTCCTCATGTATCCATGCTTGTAGCCATTGATCATTTTACTTGTTTTCTAAGTTAGTTTACATTTTCACATTTAGACATAAATAGTTTTTCAAAACCCTTTTAAGTGTTTGGCATAGCATAATAAGCAATAATTCTCTTACATTGCCTAATCGCCTACATATTATTCTCTGTGGGATTCGACCCCGACTCATAGTTGGGTATATTATACTGCATTCGACCGTGTCCGCTTACTTTTTAATAGTGGAATTGGATGTCATCAATGATTATTGTGTTGTGATGAGATGTGCATGCGGCGGCATAAGGGTGGTGTTATTGATGCACATGCGGCAAGATATGGGGAATTCATGCACGTGTTGCTAGTAAGGAAAATTACTTCATTTGAAGCACATGTGGCGAGAAAGGAGGCTAAAGCGCATGAAGCTATTTAGGAAAAATAATTTTAAAATAAATGCAAGTCTCACACAGCGTTCTAAGGAAGATTTGTAATTATGAGGTGTGGTACCTTAGGGTGATTCTTGTAGTAACCTTGTGATAGGACGGCTTGATTATTTGGACTGTCATTTTCTTTCCTTAATTGATTTCACTTGTATTTTAACTATTTTTTATTTATTATTTTGCTGCTTTATCACATGTTTACTCCTTGTTTCCATTTATTTCGTTTACTTTCTATTGTTAGCTTTATATTAATATTCTTTCCATTGTTAGTTTTATGTTAATATTCTTTCCATTATTGGCTTTATATTAATATTTTGCACAGTTTTTGTGTCTAGTGAGTGTCTTTACTAGTATCTCATCATTACTCCACCGAGGTTAGTCTTGATACTTACTAGGTACTGTTGTGGTGTACTCATACTACGTTTTTTCATAGTTTGGTGTAGATCCAGGTACCTCAGAGCATGCCGGATATTAGATAGTTGTTGAGTTGTTGAGGAGACTTCAAGGTATACCTGCTATTCCGCTCGCAGGCCTTAGACTTACCTTTTGTTGTTTTTCATTAATAATATCATTTGAATTCCAGAACAATGTTGTATTTAGAGATTTGTAGTGTATTTTAGTAGAACTTATGACTCGGTAGTACCGATTTTGGGGTTGTATGACTATTGTTTGGTTTCAGCTATGTTATTTCATTTATCATTTTAATGTTTAGACAGTTAAGTTGCTTATTTCTGTTAAATCTTATAACGTGTTAGGCTTACCTAGTCTTAGATACTAGGTGCCATCATGATCCTAACGGTGGGATTTTGGGGTTCTGACAGTGATACAGTGGAATAGAGACGGGCTGAGTGCCCGGCACCAGGTCAACACCAAAATTAATATCTCTATCAAGTGGCATGCCCGGTAAGTTTGCAGGGAATAAATCTGGAAACTCCCTCACTGCTAGAACTGACTCGACAATAGGAGTATCAATACTAACATCTCTCACAAAGGAAAGATACGCCAAACACCCCTTCTCTATCATCCGTTGTGCCTTTAGAAAATAAATTACTCTACTAGGAGTGTGACCAACATAACCCTTCCATTCTAACCTTGACAACCCCTACATAGCCAACGTCACAGACTTAGCATGACAATAAAGAATAACGTGGTACAAAGATAACCAAACCATACCCAAGATCACCTCAAAATCAATCATATTGAGCAATAAAAGATCAACCCTAGTCTCATAACCCTCAATGGTAACCACACAAGACCGATACACACGATCTACCAAAATAGAATCACCAACAAGCATAGACACATATACAAGAATATCAAGAGAACCACGAGGCATGTCCAAGTAATGAGAAATGTATGATGACACATAAGAATTAGTAGAACCAGGGTCAAATAATACTAAAGCATCCCTGTGGAATACTGAAACAATACCTGTGATCATAAAATCTAAAGTAACTACCTTTGGTATGGCTAGAAACGCATTGCAACAGGCTGGTCCTCCATTTGACCGGCCTCTCCCTCTAGGGCGGCCTCGAGGAGACTGAGCTCCACCACTAGATGACTGTGTGGGTGGTGTAACTACTAGCACTGGAACCATGGACTGAGTGCCCTAGCATGGTTCACTGCTTATAAGTCTAGGGCAACTGATAAATATATATTTTAACCACTTATTAGTACCTTTTTACTTTAGTTTTAGTCCGAAAGTAATGACTTTTGTCTCCAAATCTAATGAAATTGTGTGAATTGCAGGCATGTTAGAGAATTGGACTTTAATGAAGAAATCTAACTCAAAAAGGAGTATTCCAGCACAACAAGGCAAAAAGGAGAGCTGCAACAGAAGTGTAGTCCACAGAAGTAAGTCTGCGATTACAGATGATTATGCGTTCCGCAGAAATAAGAATGCGACAACAAATGAATCCCTGAAGCCTTTGAGGAGTTTGTAGAAGAACGATCTGCATACCAAAGTATACAGTCCCAAAAGCTGGTTGAACTGACAAAGTTTGATAAGTTTAGAGAAAGTGCAGAAGACCAAGTGTAAAGCTTCTTGAGAATGCGATTTGCAATCAAAATGTGCGGCTGCAGAAGATGAAGTGCAGCTGCAGAGATAATTATGCGGCCACAGATTTCCTCCTCATGCAAGAACAGAAGAAAAGTGCAGCCCGCACATAGAATTGTGCAGCCGCAGAACCTCCCAAAGGACATTTTTGTCAGCGAAATTCTGGGCACTATAAATAGACAAAAAAAACTTTTTATGGCAACTTTTGTATTCTCTTTAGCTGTAGCGGTTATATTTTACCCTTTTGGGGAAGTTGTGATCAAAATTGGAGAAGACCCACTACTTTTATCTTTTAATTGTAGTTTATAGCTTTAATTACTTCTTCTATTTTTTTTCCTATGTCTTCAAGCATGAGTAGCTAGATTTTATCTAGGGTTGTGACCCAACCCTAGTGTGTAAAACTTATGGTTGGGTATTTATTATTTAGCCTTGTTTATACTTTATATCTAGAATTAATAGTTGCAAATATTGATTCAAGCCTATTTGACTGAGTTATTACTTAAGAAAGAGGAACCTAGTCTAGAAAAGCTTGGCTAACAAGGAATTGAGATAGTTAAGGTTTTGGCTAGTTTGATTAAAGGGTTTGAACTAGAAACAGAGAAAACCCGACTTGGATTCATATCACTTTTTATTCCCCAAATCTGGGGAGGCGTGGCCAGCACCCGGTGCCATATTTGGCCCGAGCGTACCAATCTATAACTATGAATTTGGGAGGGGTAACCCTCAACTTAGACCGATCAGGCCTACCTTTGAGCTGACAATACCAATTAAGGCCGACGAGGCCACCATGAATGTCTACAACCAGCAATACCAAACTAGCATGTACACAGGGCTAGCAAGGCCACAATACTGACATACAAATTATACAGGACTTGTCTATAAGCCTCTAGAGATAACTGAACTGTATCATGATTGGGATAGGGCCTCGACCTACCCATCCAACCAGTATATAAAAGTGGACTCCAAGGTCTAGACCTGGTAACTCTGAGGAAGTGGAGCTTACCAACCAAGCTGATGTTTGACTCTGTCTGCTGCGAAGGTCTATCCAGCTATCTATCAGGACCTGCAGGCATGAAATGCAGTGTCCTCAGCAAAAGGGACATCAGTACGAAATAATGTACCGAGTATGTAAGGAACCAAAATAACTTAAAGCTGAAACTGAACTAATAATATAATAACTAAAAGTAACTGGGAGTCAAAGATAATCTAAAGATATGTTTACCTACTGATACTGACTCAACTCTCTCAATATAGCAAGTAAAATAGATGCCCGGCTTTATAAGTCTCGGTATGTGTAACTACTCTGCCGTAGTAGGCTCGCTCATAGGCGCTCAGCCATACTATGCTCTGTATCTCGGCCATTCTGGGCTAGCTCATAGGTGCTCGGCCACAGTAGGCTCGATATATAACTTACCATCTGATTAGAGATTGCCCAATAGGGTCCTGCCCACTGATTATAGCTCCATGGTGGTGAATATACTGTAGTACTGCCCAATAGGGTCCTGCACACAGGTTATGGCTCGATGGTGGTGAAAATACTATAGTACTATATATATATATATAGACCATATGCTCTCTTAACTGGAATAAGACAATACTTAATTGAATATAAAGTCCCAATAAGGGAGAATACTGTAACTTATGATACTAGGATAATGTACATAAATTCGAGAGTATGAACTTCTCTTGATGTCTCGTTATCAAATACATGTAGTTACGAGATCATGCCAAAATGAAGGAAAAGTTTAGCCTTAACATACCTTATCCACGAAGTTACAACTATTGCCCAAGTCCTCACACCTCTTACGAATGGTAATCTATATCATACAAAGGATTGGTGTCAATATCGACTTCATATTCTATATGGAAGTTCATTTAGTCATTTTATCGAACAACTTATGTGCATAACTTCATAGGGTCTTTTATAGTTCGAATTCAACACGTTTTAGCACAATGGCCTTCATCTTCACTTCTCCTCATCCTCACCATGATATCCATACCTTTACAATTCCATTTGGTATCTTAAAACATGCAAAAATAGCCCACACAACATAGCTCAACTTCAAGTTTCATAGTTACTAGTTTCTTCAAGAATCCTCCAACAAAATTCAACCAAACAGGTGTACAAACTTAGGATTATGTTATGTAAGATGAAAATTACCTCAAATGTACTAGGAACCCTCTGTTCATTAACTGATTTCGACTCCAAGTCACTTCCTAAGCCCTCTCAACTAGAAGGAAAGGGAGTTAATGGTAACTACAGTATTCTTTACGTCGAACTTGCGTAGTTTATCTTTGGATTCACTCTAGGATCATGGGGTAATCCTTGAATATCATCTAGGAGGGTTTAGGAACTTCTTTGGTAGAGAAAAATGAGTTAAAACGACTTAGAATTGACTTAAATATGAGCTGGAGTTTTACACCGACTTTGTGGGTCCCAAGGGAGCTGCTTGTGCAGTCTCACAAAAATACGAATATCTCTGTACTCTAATGTCATATCGATGAACGGTTTAATGAGTTATAAACTACACTTTTAGATATCCAATTTTGTAGGTAGATCAACCCGTAATTCTAAGTATATTTGAAGAAAAGCTCATCTACATTTTACCTAAGTTTCAGCACATTTATGAATGTAACTTGTGATGACCTTTGCCAACTTTTGTTCCACAACTCGCTTGACTTCAAAACATAACACACGTCTATCATTCGACTAAAATAACTCATAACATAACCTCCTTATCATGTCAAGAACCCTAATCTTACCCCAAAAGTACATGTTATAACATTCCCAACTTGTCGACTTTCGCGAAACTTATTCTCTTCAATTCGTTTAGCTTCTAAACCTTCCAACCCTCGTGGTACTTGCAGTTCATGATCTTAGGTATTTGTAATCTCCAAGTAACATGATTAACTTAATTTATGCACTTTCAAAGATGATCTCATTTCTGAGCTTACATCAATTGACTTACGACGTACTCTCACATATGAAAACATGGGGTGTAACATCATTCCCCCCTTTGGAACATTCATCCTCGAATGTTGACTGTTGCCCTTATTAGTCTCATAACCTATAGCTCTTATGAATGCTTTAATACTCTCCTTTCCATCTAGGCAACTATTATGTGAATAAATCCAAAGGCCACGACATTCCCCCCTTTAGGCCTCTTTCTCGCACCACGACTTATGGTCGGAATTCTTCCAATCTCGTGACTGTTGCTACCTTATGTCATGCTGCCTATACGACTTTTTCCTTGTATGTGCGCTTATGCGACCCTCCTCTCCTTTTTTCTCTAGATTTTAGCTAATCTCTAGGCCCCACCTTATGAACATATACAGAACTATGACAAGCTGTCCCTCTAGGCATCTATAGGGGTACTGAAGTCCTTCGCTTGGTACTTTGTCGAAATTATGACTATTGCTATATCTTGTTTTATAGCCTCGGTTATCTCTGCTTATGGCTTTACTACATATAGGTAGGTTATTTTACAATTACAATTACACCCTTATTCTACTACCAGGGCAACATTTCATCTCTTCTAAATGCTCCTTGTCTTAGACTCTCTCGAGTATGTACAGGCTATACCGAGCTTTCTATAACTTATGAAACCATTAGATCTCTTATTTTGATGGGCTTAATCCCGAGGACTTACCTATTCTTGTCACCTTCTCACTCACCTTTTCTTATCCTTACTCTTGTCAACCTAAAACCTTGTCTCTCTACCATACTTTAGCTTGCGACCTATATATATCTATTTATACTACTCACAACCTTCCTTTTAACTTACTAGCACCATAGATTTCCTTATGTTATTATGGAACTTCAAGCGAGACATTGTCTCTAATTCTTCTTTACTCTCTTAACTAGACCTCTCAGTATGTGGAAATCATAGGCTGAAAGATATGTTACTGACAACACCACTATCATTTTTGGATACTGAATCACGTCACTTCCAATCCTCTATCTGAAGTCCGGACTATTCACAACCTTTTACACTTGAGTATATCGTATCGTCTTTAATTTTACCTTACTTACCTTTAAATGTCGCATCGTATCGTCTGTCACTTTTATAACCTCTGTTCCACATAAGTGGAATTCACATCGACACCTTAAAGCTCTACTATAATTCTTGCACCTTTGGTGTGTAAACAATCTGGCGAGAGCTTCATACTGACTTCTTATGAGGCTGGTACTCTTCTAACTGGCTTTATCGTATAGCTGTTATAGAGTATGGCTACTGTACTTTCTCTCTTGTACCTATGATATTAAGAGTGATTCTGCAATGTTTTGAGTCACAATTTCTATAATTATCTGGGTCTATAATCAGACTCCAGATTCACTAAGCTGACGTAACTCTTTAGTTTCCTCTTCTCTCTCAGCCTTTAAGTAGGCTTAAGCTACCTTCCGATCTGTGGCTCAGGGTATTAGTTATTACTTTAGCCTTTCGAGGATGCAATGGAACATCCATGATATAACCTTCTAATAATTCAAGCCTTTGTCTGCGACGTGGACTCAATTCTTTCTTTTAACTTATACCGGAGCCTCCTATAACTGTAAGAATTTTAACATATATGCTGCATGGATAATACTCTGAAATCTTAAATGAGCTCATAATATGACTAACTTTTGTCATAGGTCGAATAATTCCTTCTGTGCCTTCTTGGCCGTCTTTAAACGTAAGCAATTACTTTTCCTGGTCGTTCTGCCACTTGTTGCATGGACACTTAGCTTATCTTAGTACTCACACATATTGGAATTTCGTGCAGCTCATATGATCTTGAATAATACTTTTGATTTTATTTCCCGTTTATTAGTCACGATAGGTGCCACTTTCTTATGGAGTGCATACAATGTTGTAATGAGACTGTTGTTACAAGATCATTTCTTCTATAGGTCACTATGCTTAGGTTGAAGCCTTTTTCCTTATTTACTCAGCTAGTCTTTCGTTGTATCACTTAGGGAAGACCCTCTGACTCTTGTAAAGCTGCAAGCTTATTACATCGTATACCCGACGAAATCTTTTGATATTCTTACTTGCCTATTTTTATCCTTAGTTACTTTCCTCCGTGCTATAATGCTCGTATGGTTACTTCTGAACTAAAATTTTGATTGTCTCCCCAGTGGCACTCTCTTTTGTTTCCGTAACACTTATATAGTACTTTTAACTACCCCAACTCCTATCTGAATATTTATCAAGGATTACGATGTCATACTACGAGACTAAATTCCCTATGTTTACCTTGCACGATATGCTGATATATCTGTATCCTCTTGTCTAACCATAACTAGGCTCTTCCTGAATCAACTACTAACTACTCGTTGGTCCATTATGATATCTATATTCCGTGTAATCTCTCTTGGGTTATGTCGTTTGTCTTAACTTACCCCTCGCACTGGTTCCTTGTGTATCATGTGTCCATTCATACTTATTTATTAATAACATCCTGGCTGGGAACCCTTACTGCCTCTCCCCGGCATCGTGCTTGCATAATATTCTGGAGTTGTAACATATATGTAGGATCTGAATAAATGCAATCTCATTCCTTTCGCCTTTTTACCGCATTCTTCCTTTACTATTCCATAGTTAGCTGAACCACTTAACTCCGACTTAATACCATATCACCCCATTTTCCCCCCTTTAGGGGAGTACTGTAAGGCACCGTAAAATTTCACCTAGAACCCGAGGTTTCGTGGCGCTGAGGTAGAGTGACATGATTGAGGATTGTAGAAAAATTGTGCGTTGGCGAGTTGAAGAAAAATTGTTGCAGAATGGCATTTCTGCGGTCCATTATACGACCACAGAACTACTCCGCGGACCGCAGATCCACCGTAAATTGAAGATGAGAAATGGCCAATTTTGGAGGTCATTTTCCGGTCAACTATGTGACCGCATAACCATTTTGCGGGCCGCACAATCCATCGTAGAACCAACATGAGAAGACTTCGGAAGGAGGTTCTACGGTCTGTTATGCAGCCGCAAAACTGATCTACAGACCACAAATCTATTGCAGACCTGTCCAGCCCTACCCAGTTTTTGGGACCTTTTCTGCGGTCCCCTTTGCAGGTGACATACCTGTTTTGCGGTCCGGTCTGCGATCGCAGACAAGGTTCCCTAGAGTTTACGTTTTGGAAAATTTCACCCGATCCCATTTTTATAAAAACAACTTGGGGTTTATTTTAGCTAGTCCTAAGTGATACTTTAGAGAGAGAAAAGTGGTCTAGAGTGAGGGGAGGGATCCCTAAGCTAGTTGTTCATCAATCCTTGCTTAAGACTTGGAGAATTCACAAGGAAAGCTCACAAGGTCTTCATCCAAGAGGTAAGGTTCCATACTCTAGTCTTCAATTTCGAGTTTGGGGTAGAATATGGGTAATGGGGAGTGTGATTCTTAGGTATAAGGGTGTTATCTATGTACTCATGTACCAACAAAGTTGTGGGAAGGTTGTTGAGCTTAAAAAGGTAGATATTGGGTTGTAGGATGAAGGAATCCACCATAGGAGGACCTCGAAATCATAATGCCCACCTAGTGTTTGATAAAATGCTCAAATGAGCTGAAACCCCGAGTATCTTCCTAATTATGGTCCAATTTTGTTATGTTTCTAAATAGATTGAGTTTGCTAGAATTTCCGGATCATAGTAGTACTTAAGGGAGCTCAAAGTGAGGTATGTTGGCTAAACTCCTCTTGTAAAATCGAATCCATGATGTCCTCGTAAGTTGCAATTATGATTGGCTCTAGGTCTTATGTCTCATGTTTCGAGTTTTTCCTTATAAATTTGACTATTCCGAATAAACTCTGTGTCAAAAGATATATGTTCAAAATGTATTCCGAATGCTCTTATCATATTGTGTTATCCTTCGAGATTGTATTCAAATGTGACCATGTGCCAAAATATTATGAATTCAATTATGTATCAATTGGTAGTTATTATGCAAAATTGTGGAAGAAAGCTCAATGTGCCTAAGACTCTTATTTGCTCATATGGGTACTAAAAGTCATGATTAAATATGCTTTGTTGTTGATAATCCATGATGATGTTTGAAAGTGAAAGGGGTGAACATGAAATATGAAATACGACCGACGTGCCAAGAATGATATTACATTTGTGGCCACTAGTGCCAATGAAATGAAAAGATGAGTAAAAGAATATGAAATGAGCTGAAAGTCCTTAATATAATAAACATTTGGGAGTATAGTTAGTCAACGAGGAAGGGTAGGTTGAAATAACCTAACCCCAAAACTACATGTGCCGGTGTAGGAGTGAATTGTGATTATTCCCCTTATTTGGGATGAGATTGACGTGATGAGATTATTCCCCTTAAATGGAATGAGATGATTGCTAGCAAAGGGTTATGTCAATCCACACGACATTGTGGTGAGACGGCCTAGACGGACGGGTCGAGATCAGACACCATGCCGCACACATGGTGGTGATTGTGCTTGAGGTAGTGATTGAGATTGTGATTGTGATTGTGATTGGATGTCTTTGGGTGAAACGGCCTAGCCGATCGGGCCGTGATCGGACTTTGTGCTAAAGACACGGGGGTATATCGGTACTAAAGAACTCCCAACCTAAAATAATATAATTTACTTGAAATCTTATCTTGCTCCTAACTTAATGTCTTGGTATTGTTTGAGGCTCCCACTAATTCTATGATTGTTCTTCCTTGTTTTATTACTCATTCAATTGAGAGGGTGTTTAGTCATTCATACTAGTACTATTCTATATGTACTAACGTCCCTTTTGTTGGGGGCGCTGCATCTTTAATGGATGCAGGTGGTTCCACAGCAGACGGCTTTGATCAGTGATAGTGGTACACCCTCTTCCCAACTGATTTGGTAAGCCCCATTTCATTTTGGGGTCGTGTATCTTTTGTTCCTTGTGTATTATGTTTTGAGGTATAGCCGGGGCCTTGTTGCCGGCACAATCATAGTACTCTTTTGTATCTATTAGAGGATCCGTAGAGATGGTGTGGGTTGTATAGTGGTGTTGGGAAAGTCAAACTAGTAATGTTGTATTTGTACCACATGTTCCACTTCAAACTATGAAAGTGTATGTATTTTGAGACTTATAAATGATGTAACTAATGGTAATGAATTGGTGTTGCTCACATGATCTTCTCCTGATCTAGTTAATGAAATAGATTTTCTCTTTATTCATGGGTGAGTTCGGGTAGAAGGTATTGTACAGGCTTGATCGGCTTGGTTATCTCGGTTGAGCTCCGGTCGCTATCCCCGAGGTCGGGGCTTGACAAGTTCTAACATTTAATGCTATGAACATTTACCTTTAAATATTTTACCTTTTCATCTTCGACGTCTTTCCATATTTTAAATGACCCTTACTCGGCTTATGGTAACCCTTCCATACCAGGGATAACTGAATTTCTTACGCACGAGAGTGACACCTAGTGTAAGCGACACACTTAGTCCCTTAAGCTTAATTATGCTCACAGTGCTTACTTTGGGGACGCATCTTCTTGAATGACCTTTACAGGTTATTCTTCTGTTGTCCATTCTTTTATTGCCGGAACGCGATCTCTGAAATTCTAACAATGTCAACTATTATCAAATTCTTCGGTCCCTAGTTCATTTTTATTTTATCTTGTTTACTAGCCCATACTAATTTCTATTACTCCGGGGATCTAACTTTTCCTTCTGGTAATCACGTTGGATCACTAACTCCTTTCTCAAAATGAGGATATGACTTTATGGCTTATACTCTTTTATTGTCTCAAGTCCTATCTCCTCTTGTCTTTTCCTTCTCTTGACTATAGAGTCTGTCATCCTGTCATATTGTGATTTACCGTTATCACCCATTTATCACATCTTACTCATAATGATTCACTTACTCTCTTCTTATTCTCCTGCTAATATTTTAGTCTATTACCTTATTCTGAAAACTTCAACGAAACATTTTTTTCCACTTTAGCTCCCCTTGCTCCATCTCACTGGCTCTTAGGGTCGCCTAACATTCTCTCTTTAGTAGGGACGAGAGTCATACTAAGGTAAATAATTATCCCTTCTCGGATTCTACTGCCTATCTTCTAAAATTTTTAAACATTCTTGTATTCATATCTGACTACACTATTCTAGAGTGCATTACCTGGGTGTCTCACAAAGAGAACTATTACCACGTTTGCAATATCTTTCGTAAATGTCAGCTAGCGCTAATAATCCAACCACCATTTTGGGTTACTATAACCCTATCAGTAACTTGATATCACATCCTCCTCTTAAACTATATCTGTTAGCTCCCACAGGGTATACTGAGATGGGTGTGGCCAATTGTACATACCCCTATTACTGTTGAAGGTAACTCAGAATGCTTATATTTCGCTGCCTGAATTGTAAATATTGATAATCTTCATTAACTGGGTACCTCGTACCCTTTTTCACCCTGATTTTGTCACATGTTAAAACTTATACATTTACCTTCTGATACTCCCATGGCCTACTATTCAAGGGGCGTGTTTGATATTCCCATCATAGGGTCTTAAGCTTGAAATTTGCACATATGGTATGCACGATTTCGTAGCGCCTCAAACAGGGCCACATCGTCAAGAACTCTCTCTACTAGTGCCCTTACCTGCTGTTGTATTAGCCCTCTGGCTACCTGTAATTTTTCTAATTGCAAGTATCTCTATGTCATTAACAAACATAACTCTTGGATCGAACTCTTATGACTCAGCTCTATAGCACGAATTTGATTTGAAAAAAGGGTAACATAATCCTAAATTCCTTGTAGCTTCTTGTTTATATAATGTGGTGCACAACACATTAATAAACAAGGCTCTACTAGACACGAATTGTATACTCCCTAGGATAAAACTGCTCTGATACAACTTTTGTCACGCTCCAAATCTGGGGAGGTGTGGCCGACACCTGGTGCCCTATTTGGCCCGAGCGTACCAATCTATAACTGTGAATTCTGAAGGGGTAACCCTCAACTTAGGTCGATGAGGTCTACCTTTGAGCTGACAATACCAATCAAGGCCGACGAGGACACCATGAATGTCTACAACCAGCAATACCAAACTAACATGTACACAGGGCTGGCAAGGCCACAATACTGACATAAAAATATACATGACTCGTCTATAAGCCTCTAGAGATAACTGAACTATATCATGGTCGGGACATGGCCTCGATCTACCCATCACACTAGTATATAAAAGTGGACTCCAAGGTCTAGACCTGGTAACTTTGAGGAAGTGAAACTTACCAATCATGCTGATGTTTGACTCTGTCTACTGGGAATGTCTATCCAGCTATATATCAGGACCTACAGGTATGCAAAGCAGCATCCCCAGCAAAAGGGACGTAAGTACGAAATAATGTACTAAGTATGTAAGGCAACAAAATAACTGAAAGCTGAAACTGAATTGATAATTTAATAACTGAAAGTAACTGGGAGTCAAAGATAATCTGAAGATATGCTTACCTGCTGATACTGACTCAACTCTCTCAATATAGTAAGTAAAATAGTTGTCCGGCCTTATAAGGCTCGATATGTGTAACTGCTATGCCGTAGTAGGCTCGCTCATAGGCGCTCGGCCGTATTAGGCTCTGTATCTTGGCCATTCTAGGCTTGCTCATAGGCGCTCAGTCACAGTAGGCTCGGTATATAACTTACCATCTTATCAGAGGTTGCCCAATAGGGGCTTGTCCGCCGATTATAGATCGATGGTGGTGAAAATACTGTAGTATTGCCTAATAGGGGCCTGCCCACTGATTATAGCTCGATGGTGGTAAAAATACTGTAATACTATATATATATATATATATATATATATATATATATATATATATATATATATATACCTCTACTCTCTTGACTGGAAGAAGACAATACTTAATTGAATATAAAGTCCTGATAAGGGAGAATACTGTAACTTATGAGATGATAATGCACATAAATTCGGGAGTATGAACTTCTCTTTATGTCTCGTTATCAGACACATGTAGTTACGAGATCTTGCCAAAATAAAGGAAAGATTTAGCCTTTACATTCCTTATCCACAAAGTTAAAAATGTTGCACAAGTCCTCGCACCTCTTATGGATGGTAATCTATATCATACAAAGGATTGGTTTCAATATCGATTTCATATTCTATAGGGAAGTTCATTTAGTCATTTTATCGAACAACTTATGTGCATAACTTCATATGGTCTTTTATAGTTCGAATGCAACATGTTTTAGCAAAATGATCTTCATCATCACTTCCCCTCATCCTTACCATGATATCCATACCTTTACAATTCCATTTGGTATCTTAAACATGTAAAAATAGCCCACACAACATAGCTCAACTTCAAGTTTCATAGTTACTAGTTTCTTCAAGAATCCTCCAACAAAATTCAACCCAACACGTGTACAAACTTAAGATTATGTTATGGAAGATGAAATTTAACCTCAAATGTACCAAGAACCCTCTGTTGTTTAACTGATCTCGACACCAAGTCACTTCCTATGTCGTCATAACGAGAAGGAAAGGGAGTTAATAATAACCATGATATTCTTTACATCGAACTTGCATGGTTTATCTGTGGATTCACTCTAGGATCATGGGGGAACCCTTGGATATCATCTATGAGGGTTTAGGAACTGTATTGTTCGAGAAAAATGAGTTGAAACGACTTATAATTGACTTAAATACGAGCTGGAGTTTTACACCGACTTTGTGAGTCCCAAGGGAGCTGCTTGGACAATCTCACAAAAAACGCAAATATCTTTCTTCTCCAATGTCATATCGACAAACAGTTTAATGTATTAGAAACTAGACTTGTAGATATTCAATTTGGTAGGTAGATCAACCCATAGTGCCATGTATATTGGGAGAAAAGCTCATCTACATTTGACCTAATGTTCAACACATTTATGAATGCAACTTGTGATGACCTTCGCCAACTTTTGTTCCACAACTCGCTTGAATTTAAAACATAACTCACGCCTATCCTAAGACAAACATTAACTCATAACATAATCTACTTATCATGTTAAGAACCCTAATGTCACCCCAAAAGTACATGTTATAACATTCCCAACTTGTCGACTTTCGCGAAACTTATTTTCTTCAATTCGTTTAGCTTCTAAACCTTCCAACCCTCTTGGTACTTGCAGTTCATGATCTTAGGTATTTGTAACTTCCAAGTAACATGATTAAATTACTTTATATACTTTCAAAGATGATCTCATTTTCAAGCTTACATCAATTGACTTACGACGTACTCTCACGTACGAAAACATAGGGTGTAACATCAATTGCTTAGATTGCTACCCATTTGGTCTTGAGAAAGGCAATTTAGGCATAACCACTGTATGACCGAGAGGTATTCAGTGGGTACTTGATAATTTAGAGTCATAATACACCATGATCTACCAAACAAGCATTAACTTAGCATACCCATTAGGTTTACACCTAGGTGCAGGTTACATCCCTAGGATTTTCCTCAATTGATAAAAACACCAAAAACAATTTACTCTCTAAACTCTTTTATTTAGTCTAATTATTAGTGTTACAGTTAGATAACAATCATCCCTCTTGTTTGAAAGTATAATTTGGTTATTTCACGTTTTCTCGTAAAGTATTTACCTTAATACTCCTTATAAACTCCCTGAGGAATTCGACCCCGACTCACGTTGGGTATTATAATTGCAATAATTGTTTCCCACTTATTATTGAGTGTGGATTGGATGTGATTAATATTTGGCACAAGGGCCATAGTCCCCTTCCTCCACCACCACCACAACCACAACCACCAGCGGCGCAATATCAGATTTCGCCCAATGAAGGTTATGCAAGTGCCATAGTCCCCCCCTCACATTAAGGCGGGATACTTTCAAATTACCAATGGTGAAGGAGTGCCCTAACAATGGTGAAGGAGTGCCCAAACAATGATATGACCGACAACATAATTCAACAAACATTCTACCATGGTATTAATACTACGAACCAATGTGCGGTCAATCAATTGGCCGGAAGCAACTTTATAACAACACCTTATGCGGAGGCATGTGAAATTCTTGATAAGATGGAGGAAACTTCTTCGGCTTGGAAATCCCGAGCTAATGTTCCCTAATGTGATCCCAACATGATTCATCTACATAAAGAGTTTCAAGTCCATGAGCAAGCCATTGATGAAAAGACAACAACTATGACCCAACTCGCTAAGGCCTAACTTAATCAAGTGCAAGATCCTAATCAAGTTCATGCTATGGAAGGGGTAAATGTGTTGGCCAACAAGAATAGGACCAAGGGTCCACAATTTCAATCCCGAGTGGATAATTTATGCACATGATGTTGGTAGTTTTGATCAAGATGATTCTTATCATGAGCAAGAAGAAGAGGTACAATTTGTGAACAATTACCAAGGTCAACAGAGCAATTTCCAAGGCTCCAATCAATAACAATGGTGTTCTCAAAATAACCAAGGCAATTGGGGTCCTAACAATCAAGGAAATTGGCACAACAACAACAACCAAGGAAATTTGGGAGGCAACAATCAAGGAAGTTGGGGAAATGACAACAATCATGGAAATCGGGGATCGTGTTTTCAAAGGCCCCCAATGTATCAACAACATAGAAACCCACCTCATTACCCTTCCCATGGTTCAAGTTCTTCAAACAATGAAATGGGCCGTATTGAGAACATGTTTAAGCAAGTAATGGAGAAGAATGCGGATTCGGATGCCCAACTTGCCTCACATACCACCTCAATCCATAATCTTGAAGTTCAAATGGGAAAAATATCTCAAGCTCTTAATACTCGTCCTAAGGGTGCACTACCAAGTGACACAGTGGTAAACCCAAAGGGTGGTAATAACACAGGGCATGCTATGGCAGTTATGACAAGAAGTGGAAGAGGCGGGAATGTACCCACGTTAAATCAAAGGCGGCTTGTGGATGATGACCAAGTGATCCAACAGGAGGAAATCCCAAACAATGATGTTCAATCAAGTGATGAGGTTCGGATTGACATTGATGACAGTGTGGAGGAGACTCAAGAAGAGGTGAACCTGTCTAGGGAGAATATTATTGACATATCGGAACCGGTGTTGCAAAAGGCTAAGGCACCCTTGCCTAAGCCTACAACTCCTTATCGTCAATGACTTTCCAAGAAAAATGGTGATAATCAATTCAAGAAGTTTATTTAGATGATAAAAATCCTCTTTATTAATGCGCCATTTGTAGAAGCTTTGGAACACATTCCCGGTTATGCAAAGTTTATGAAAGATCTTGTGACCAAGAAGAGGTCGATGAATTTTGAAACTATCAAAGTCACTCATTATGTGAGTGAAAGTGTTCATTCCATGGCTCATATGTTGGAGGATCCTAGTGCTTTCAAGATTACTTATACTATTTGGAGTACCGATTTTGCAAAAGCTCTTTGTGATCTTGGGGAGAGTATCAATTTGATGCCCTACTATGTATTTAAGACTTTGGAAATTGGGAAACCAAGACCCATATATATGATGTTGCAAATGGCCAATTGTACCATGAAGAGGCCATTGGGAGTGGTTGAGGATGTTTTGGTCCGAGTTGATAAGTTCATTCTTCCGGCGGACTTTGTTATTCTAGATTGCGAGGTTGATTATGAAGTGCCTATTATTATTGGAAGAACATTCCTTGCTACGGGTAAGGATCTTTGTGATGTGGAAGCCGGGGAACTCACTTTCCGGGTTGGTGATGAAAAAGTGGTATTCCATGTGTGCAAGTTTATGAGACAACCAAATAGCAATGAAGTGTGTTACTTTATGGATTTGGTGACCGATGTTATTGTTGATGATACAAGCACTACAATCAATGTGGGTGATATGTTGGAAGTCGTTTTGCTCAACTTTGATGAAGATGAGATGGATCGTTTCATGGAATGTGTGAACTCTTTGCATGAAATGGGTTCGTACAACTATGCACCCCGAAAATTTCAAAATAAAAGGCTAGAAAGAAGGTCAAGTGAGGAACCCATAATCTTCATAAGCAGACGTGTGAGTCTAGCTTTCAATTAGCAAAGAATAAAGGAGGCAAAGCAAGGGTTTCTTCTTTCTTTTAGAATTATCTTTGGATCTTGAGAATAGGAATACTCCTCCTACAAAGCCTTCTATTGAAGAGCCACCTACTTTGTAGTTGAAACCATTTCCACCACACCTTCGGTATGAATTTCTTGGCTCTTGTTCTGCTTTACAAGTTATTCTTTCCTCTTGTTTGACTAACGTGCAGATTGATTCCACATTGACGGTGTTGCAAAAGAAGAGGGAAGGCTGTTGGGTAGACTTTGGGGAATATTCGGGGTATAAGCCCCGCATTTTTCATGTATAAGATCAAGTTGGAGGATGGTTCCAAGCCGTCCATTGAATATCAAAGAAGACCCAATGAAGCTATGCAAGAAGTGGTCAAGAAGAAGATTATCAAGTGAGTGGATGCCTGGGTTGTTTACCCCATTTCCGATATTTCATGGACCTCTCCAGTTCAATGTGTCCCAAATAAGGGGGGAATGACGGTTGTTACCAATGAGAAGAATGAGTTGATTCCCACAAGAATGGTCACCGGGTGGAGAGTTTGTATGGACTATCGTAAGCTCAACAAAGTCACAAGGAAGGATCACTTTCTTCTTCCTTTTATGGATCAAATGCTCAATAGATTGGCCGGTTGTGCTTTCTATTGTTTTCTTGATAGGTACTTGGGCTACAACAAAATTCTTATTTCTTCGGAAGATAAAAAAAACCACCTTTACATGTCCTTATAGTACTTTTGCTTTCAAGCAGATGCCTTTTGGTTTGTGCAATGCACCGGTGACTTTTCAACAGTATATGATGGCTATTTTCACGGATATGGTGGAAGATTACCTTGAGATCTTCATGGATGACTTATCGGTGGTTGGAGATTCTTTTGATGATTGTCTTGAAAATTTTGACAAAGTGTTGGCTAGATGTGAGGAAACGAATTTGGTGCTCAATTGGGAGAAATGTCTTTTCATGGTTGAGGAAGGCAATTTCATTGGCCATAAGATCTCAAAGAATGGTATTGAAGTTTACAAGGTGAAGATTGAGGTTATTTATAAGCTTCCACCCCCACCTCGGTAAAGGGTGTGCAGAGTTTCTTAGGCTATGCGGGTTTCTACCGGCGCTTCATTAAGTATTTCTCTAAAGTGGTGAACCCATTGTGTAAGCTCCTTGAGAAGGATGATAAGTTTCTTTTCAACAATGATTGTATGATAGCTTTTGAACAATTGAAGCTCAAGTTGACAACTACTCCTATCATTACCTCTCCAAATTAGAGTTTTCCGTTTGAGCTCATGTGTGATGCAAGTGATGTAATGGTTGGGGCTATTTTGGGGCAATGTGTTAACAACATTTTTTATCCGGTTTACTATTCTAGTAAGACCATGAATAGTGCCTAAGTCAATTATACCGTTATAGAGAAAGAGCTCCTTGCTATTGTGTTTACAATTAAGAAGTTTCGCCCGTACTTAATGGGTGCCAAAGTTATTATCCATACAGATCATGCGGCACTTCGCTATCTTATGAGCAAAAAGGAATCTAAAGCTCGGTTGATGAGATTGGTAATTTTATTTCAAGAATTGGATATTGATATTCAAGACAAGAAGGGTAGTGAAAATCAAGTGCCAGACCACTTGTCTCTTTTGGAGGAGGAGGCGAGGCCATATGGCGGCCTAGAAATTAATGACTCTTTCCCCGATGAGCAACCTTTGGCACAATTAATGAAAGAGGTACCATGGTTTGCGGACTTGGCAAATTCTCTTGTAAGTGGTATAATTCCGTATGAGTTCTCTTGAAACCAAATAAAGAAGCTCAAAAGAGATTATCAGGACTACTATTGGGATGAGCCATACCTTTTCCGGATTTGTACAGACTGGGTAATAAGGATGTGTGTGCCGGAAGAAGAGCAAGGTGATATTCTTGGAGCTTGTCATTCTTCACCATATGGTGGTCATCATGGTGGAGCAAGAACGGCGGCTAAAGTTCTAAGTTGTGGTTTCTATTCGCCTACACTCTAGAAAGATGCAAATAACTTGGTGAAAGGATGTGATGAATATCAATGGGCCGGTGGAATTTCAGAGAAAAATGAGATACATCTTACAACCATCTTGGAGATTGATATTTTTGATGTTTGGGGCATTGACTTTATAGGCTCTTTTGTGAGTTCTTGTGGAAACATTTTGGTTGTGGTAGATTATGTGTCTAAATGGGTTGAGGCCGTTGCCTTACCCAACAATGAGGCTTGAAGTGTAGTAGCTTTCTTGAAGAAGAATATTATTACAATATTTGGCACTACACATGCAATTATAAGAGATAGGGGGTCACATTTTTGCAACAAGGCTTTCGATACTTTACTTAGCGAGTATGATATTACTCACAAGGTCACGATTCCCTATCACCCACAAGCTAGTGGTCAAGTGGAATTCTCTAATCGGGAGATAAAGAATATCTTGTCTAAAAAGGTGAACGCAAATCAGAGAGATTGGTCCAAGAAGCTTGATGATATCGGTTAGTGTTCCAGAAATCTTGTCATCTTTTGGTGGAACTAGAGCACAAGGCAATGTGGGGTTTGAAGAAATTGAATCTTGATTGGGATGTAGCCGCTAACTTGCGGTTTACACACTTGAATGAATTGGATGATTTCCGATATCATGCTTATGAGAGTCCGTTCTTGTACAAAGAAAAGATGAAATACCTTCATGACAAGTATATTTGGAACAAAGAGTTCAAGGCCGGTGATCTAGTGTTGTTGTTTAACTCAAGGTTGAGGATGTTTCCCGGGAAGCTTAAGTCCAAGTGGAGTGGTCCGTTTGAAATAGTTGGTGTCACACCTTTCACTGCATTGGATTTGAAGAACAAGAACAATGAAATGTTTCGAGTCAATGGTAACTGGGTGAAGCATTATTTGGGAAAGGTTGGAGAGAGCCACGTGGTGGCGGTTATTTACTTCACTTGAGGATGCAATGACATTGCATCATGCCAGGACGTTAACTAAGGCGCTTCTTGGGAGGAAACCCAAGTTCTTTTCCTTTTTCTCTTTTTAGTTAGATGTTATTTGGCATTTTCTAACTTGATTTAAAGTATGCTACAGGGATGAGTGTTAGATGAAAAATGGTAGACAAGGTTGTGTCATCGAAATAGGAAATGCGGACCACACTTTTCCTTTGTGCAGCCGCAGGAAAAAAGAGTGCTACCACAGAAGCCTTAGTGCGACCACAAATTTCATCTGAGGATTGCACTTGCTAGAGCAAACTCAGATGCCAAATGACAGGCCCTCTAAACTTTTCACCTATCAGTGCGAGGCAAAAGTGCGTACTTCTAGATAATTGTGCGGCCGCACTTCAAAATTGTGAGGACTGCACAAGAGTAATTGACTACTGAAGGCCAAGTAGTAGAGTGCGGCCCGTACTTGAAATTTTGCGGCCGCACTCACCTCTTTAACCTTCCAATTTTTGTGAGTATAAATATAATTGAAGGCCTCATTTTACACTTTTCCAACTTTGCAAAGCTACTGTTGCTCTGAGTAATTACCTGAGGATTTAGCACTTTAAAAAACACACCACCATTTGCACTCACTAGGGTATTTGCACATTTACACCATTTGGTATGCTTCATTAATGTTGATTTTATTTTAGAATTTATTTTTCCTTTTTAACTTCTTTTTATGCCATATGTTATTATATTCCGTTAATGTATCCATGTGGGGGTAGTTTTGTACAGGGTAAGTTGATAAAACATGCTAGATTGGATTGAGTTAATTGATTTCTATGTCTATACCATGTTGCCAAGTAGACTTGAACAAATATTTGCATAATCTAGGTAAAGTTAGACCTGTCTCATTTTGACTTATTCATTATGCGGACCACACTTGAAATTGTACAGCCTGCAATCTTCTAAAGAAAGCAACTTGGGTAGATGGTGTTTCTCTGGCCGCACTTTAATTGTGTGGACCGTATAATTTCTTGAGAAGCTGCAGATCAGGTCTGCACTGTCCATCAGAGGCTTTCCCTCTAAGGTCTGCACTGTCCATCAGAGGCTTTCCCTCTAAGCTTCTTAAGTGCGGATCGTACGGACCACACCTTTTAGTGTGTGGGCCGCAGATGAATTCTGTAACCACAAAATGGCCTCCACACTGTCTTTCAGAGAAGGAGCATCCGAGCCCTTGCAAATCTGGACAGAAGTGCGACCGCACATGGAATTGTGCGGTCCGCACTCCAAATTTTGTGGATGACACTTCCCCCATTTCTTTTGCATGTTTATCCAGCTGTAATCTCACTACTTCTATGTTGTTCTCACTCACTTACATGCGACTTAACTATTCTGAATCATGAATTTTAACTAACAATTATCTTTGTGCTTATACAGACAATGGTATGATCACAAGGTCAAGGTGAATCTATCAAAGGAAGAGTAGAATTTGAGGCCAAAGGGTGACATACCTTTGTATGCAGAAGGCTTGACTTGTGCCTGAATGAGAACAACCTGCCCATCCATCGAGCTATTCTGGTGGCTTTTATTATGGCCAGGTACCCAATCAATGTGGGTGTCCTAATGTTGTCCAACATCTCCCTTGTAGCACAACAGAGTAACACCACTTACCCCTTCCCCAACACTATTACTGTGTATCTGACAGATGCCAAGGTGAAGCCCAGGCCATTTGACACCAATGTCAAGCCGACATGGCCGTTTGATTGGTACAAGCTGCAGGATCAGAGGAACCCAAAGAAGAGTGCTCAACCTTCTACTACTGCTGGCCTGTTTGATGAGCCGGTAGTGGTAGTTTCTGTTCCTTGTGATTTTCCATCCACATCAGCTGAGCCTTCTACTAGTGCAGCAGCTGCTATGCCCGAGCCACCATCCTCAGCTCCTATTACAGCTCCTTCTACAGTGCCTACCCTAGCTCCGAGGCCAGTGCCCCTACCTACAAGTCCATTAGCTGCTTTGTGAGTCTCCCAAACATTGGAGAGTCTCAACAACTGGATGCAGGCAGCTACTTCAAAGCTGTCTAAGATCTCCAGTAATGTTGCAGGGCAGACATCTACATGAGCACCCCCGGACCCTCTAACATTAATGAGAAGCTTAGCAATGTATTGGACAACCGGAAGGTCATCATGGATACATTGGTACAATATGGTGCTGTGATTAAGTGGTTGACCAAGCAAGTGAAGAAAATGAGGAAGTCGCAGGCTATCCAGAAGTCAGTTGAAGAGCTTCGAGCTGAGGTGACGCGGATAGCCGAGGCCGGAGATTTGCCATTTAATATGCTACTTGATCCCTCCTAGACACACCCATCTCGATCTTCGCAGGATACTCCCGTTGCTCAGACTGAGGAGCCATGCCTTTGCCGCAGACACTGCTGAGGCGGTGCATGCGGTGTTCACTTCTCCGGCCACTCCCAGACTTGATGATGATATTTAGTTGGCTGAGCCAACAAGGACTGGTGCTGTTGGGGACACAATGATAACTGAGGACACTCAGGGAGTTTCTTCACCCTCTCTACTTTTTGATCTTATTTTGTTAAGCATTGGGTACAATGCTTATTTTTATTCGGGGGGTGGAGCTTATTTTGATACATTTGGCTACTTTGGAATGTAATGATTGGATGATTCTACTTTATTTTTATTTTATCTTTAGTAGTTGTTACTTTCATTAGCTTCTTTAATTGTTTATCTTTAATTGCGTTTGTTGTAGTAGCTTTTATGTTGTTCTCAGTAATGTTGATAATAAGCCTTTGGTATTCTTAATGCCACAGTTCTTTCCAAATGTGGTCTTTTGCGTGAACCGGGTGATTCTTACCGAGGATGGATAATGTGACAACTTTCTTAAGGGAATGAGTCAGTTTTATGTTTAGGTAATAATAGTAGTAAGTGTTGACGGCCAATTTTGACCCTCCCATTTAAACATTAATTAATTTATACTTAATAATTTACAATAAATATTTTGAAAATATTTTCTATACCTATTTCTACAAATTAATTCAGTATTAGGTTTTGAAATTAATCACTTAGTATTTGTATTGTGTAATTACAAATATATTTATTATTTTAGGATTATTAAAATAATTTCTATACGTAAGTTCTATAATTAATTTAATACATTGCTCTTCAATTTCAGGTTAATTAGGTTACTAGGTTAATAATTAAAAATTAGTGTTATAGTTTAGAAAAAACAAAGTATTGCTACAAATAATTAATTACAATAATTAGTAGTGTATTTGATAATTATTATTTTATTCTATATTTTATTGAAATAATTAAGTTTGTTTAAATTAAATTCAAAAGGGATAAAGACTAAAGGCTACTATTGCAATTCCTTAATTATTTATAAAGTGGTTATTAGTTGAATTGTTTTAGCCCAAATACAAGGCCCAATGTGGACCTGACCCAGTCCAAACACCTTATCTCATTCCAAGTTGGCGATCTCCGCCACCCTCTCTCAGCCAATGAGGGCACGCCACATCACCCGTCCTTATCACTCACAGAACAAACACAAATCATCTGGGCCGTTCATTTCTTTGATCAATGGCCAATGATTTTCACTCCATTTTCTCTTTAATTGCTAAACACTCAGAATATTTAATCCTAACCGTTGGATCATAGGGATCAAACAGACACCGAAATTCCCCACAAAGAATTGTTAAATCCGTAAATGTCAAGACCGTCGATCTAAAAGATCAATGACCCAAAACAATTCCCTCATTCTTACCTTAGAGATCAACCAGTATAACACCCAAGACCCTAATTCATTCGTATCTTTCACAGCTGCCCCCCCTTTCATCTTTCGTCCTCATTATCTCAGACCACCATGAACATCAGTCAACAAAACCTTGCATAAATCCGTGCAAGGTCATGTAAGCTCTCGTCAAATCACCACTTTTTGCTTCTTTAGCCAGAATCTCACTGTTATTTCCCCTTTCATTCACTGAAAATGTATCATCAGAGTCAAATCTCTCAAACTTGAAACACCATTCCGTATTTGTTTTCAAATCAAACTGAGAAAATAACGTTTTGTCTCTAGGTTATGATGAAGGTTGTTTTCTTTCATTTTTCATTGATAGATATTCAAAACCCCAAATTCGAAAACCCTAGACCAAATCGCGCAAGGGTAAAATCTTTGAAATCTCATCTGTTTTGTTAAATCTATGACATGCATGAGAATATCTCATAATTTAATCATGGTTATTCAAGGTCCAGAAGTCAAACGCAGTGACCTCTGCACATTGAAGCTTTATCCGAAGGTCCTTGCCTTCAACGGTCGACTTCTCTCCTCTCAGGTAAAAACCCTTACTGATTTTCACCCCTGTCTCTTAGATTTCCACTCGATTTTGCTTACATCAACTGGAAATAACCACTATAAATATAATCCTTTAATGTTCTCACCTAACAACACAAACCAACCACCTTACACTGAAGAGAAACACATACATGAATACTAAGAAGTTTAGGATTCCAAGCTTTAGGTTTTCTTACTATTTTCTTTTCTTTTGCTGAGTACTATCGCTGATCTAAACTTGAAGTTTCAGGGTTCTTAAGCAACTGAAAAGAGCTCTCGTTTGGTCTGCTGCTTTAAAAAAGATCAACACATCTCTCATTCTCCTCTCTTATTCATTTTCTTTGAATGCTACAATCATGCTAGTTTTGTTTTGAGTATTACAATTGTTTTATGGTATTCAGTATGTTAATGTTTATGTTTTGTCAGTTTAATATCTGCTTGTGATTAGTTGTCTTGTTTTGAGTCTTTAATTGATGATTGATTAAAACGTTAATTGATTCTTTCTGATCTTTGTTCTGAGTTTCTCTACAGTCTACACATTTAAGTTATTATGTTTCATTGATTTGCAGTAATCTTTATCCTTATCTGTTGCATCTCTGTAGTTTGTGAGTTGAACTTATTATTTTATAACCATGGCTAAGTAGAATCTTAAGGTGTTTTAGTTTATATCTTCTAGCCTTTAACCTTAAGCCTAAACTCAGTGCTTATATGTCCTCTTCTCTACTTTTGTTTGTTAAGTTATTTCTAAGTTGCCACTATGGTATCTTATTCTGTGTAGTTGATGTTGCTTCTGTTGATCTACTCTTGTTTGAATTAACTATCTTCCCTTCTCCCAGTAGTCTCGTTGTACATATCTCTCAAGACTAAGTTATCTTTTCTCATAATACAATCATGATCCTGTTTTCTTTTCTTTGTATAAAGACTGATAACTTGTTATGCTGAACTTAATTTTTTTCTTGATTAGTCATCATCCTCAGCTGCATGCTTACTTGATATCATATCTCCTGTCTCTGATCCCTTAAGCTTATAATTGATCTCTGAAAACTGACATGTATTGTATCTCTTAATATTGTCTTCCTTTAAAAGGGAATGTAGTTACTCTTCTCTAACCAAGTGACAACTTGTAAAAATAGGAGAATGATCATTGTAAAAATAGGAGAATGATCATTTTATATTCACGTACTAACCTAGACTTAAGATTAAGTTAAACATGTTTCAATGCAATACCTTCCCTTTATCTGTAACGCTTTCCCTTCATGCCATGTTTAATCTAATTCTATAAATGTGTAAGGTTTCCCCTATCTACATAAGATGATTACTGCATTTGAAGTGTTCAAGTAAGTTAACTGAATACTGCATGTTCTTATTTAGTTCCTAATTTCATACCTTGTCCAGAACCACGCAAGTCCTTTCCAATTGATAAGTCTTAAAAATAAATCTAATCCCTAAAGTCTCACAAGGATCCTCGCTGATGTTATCTGAACTTGATGATTTGTTTGAAGCTAATACTATTAGGAGTATGATTTTGTAGAAATCCTTAGGGATTCCATGTTGTAGTCTATAAATTTGTGGACCTATTGAGAAAGTTGATCATGTCCGGGATATCTTTGAAACCTCTGTATATGTTGAGTTGTTGTTGCATAGCTTTACATTTCCTTGGAATATTACTCTTCTCCAAATTTGGACTTTTGTAATATGATTATGATGCTTCTGCCCCTCACCTATGTGTGTTTAAAGTCAGATCTTTAGATTCATCTGATATATGTTTATTTGGTATCCAATGTAGACTATATGTTCTTATGTTAGGAGGGAAAGTATATATTTTGTAGTAGGTAATGCTATAGCATTTAATTTACATTGAAAGGGTCTCATTGGTATTTAAACCTTTAAGGAAAACATGTTGTTTGTGTTTAAGGAAATTTGGGAGTGGAGTTCGACTCTAAGTTGGGATGCCCTCCCCGGCAGAAGCATTGCTCTGGGCCTTGATTCCCTTGGGAACTTTGAAGTATGGGGGGATCCAAAGGGATCCTCGACCTTGAGTGGAGTTTCCTCCTTAGCCCTTAATTCATTGACGCATTTAGTTCTTTGGGGGTTTAATGTTTAATGACAACAAAAGGTTTTTAATGTGAATCATTTGTTAAGTAGAACCACCACATTAATATAATTTCCCAAAGTATTGATTATTTTCTTGTTCCAATTGTTAGTTTAATGTACATGTCATAAATGTTTTGAATATGTTGAGAATATGGAATATACTTCTAATGACCTTCTTTTATTCTTTTGGGCATATATACAACTGGGCCTGATAAGTTCCTAAGGAACTCAGAACCCAAACTAGCTTTGCTACATCTTTGAAGAGTCCAGTTTGGTATAGCCGCGTCTCTCAACTCGTTGGGCCTACCTTATTGAGGCCCAATCATCAGAGTCCAGTCTTCTTGTCACGACCCAAAACCTAACCCGTCGTGATGGCATCTATCGTGGTACTAGGCAAGCTGACCTTTCCAAAACACTTTCAAAATTTAACAGAAGTGAATTAAGATATTTAAAATAATCAGAGTTTTCTCATAAATACGGGGTAAAACCCAAATAAAATATAAGTGCGGAAAAAAATAGCCCGACATCAGGGTGTCACTAAGTAATGAGCATCTAGAGAACCAAACTAATACAACCAGCATCTAAGTGTCAATACAAGACAAAAAGAAATATATAAGGAGAGACAAGGTCCTGCAGACGCCGGCAGCTACCTCGTTGTCTCCGGTAGTCGATCGCGCCCGAACTCAATGACCTCCATGATCAAACGCACCTGGATCTGCACATGAAGTGCAGGGTGTAGCATGAGTACAACCAACTGAGCAAGTAACAGAAATATAAAGGAACTGAGAAGTAGTGACGAGCTATATAGTACAGTTCACTTCAAAAGTTTTCAGTAAAGAGTGAACATGATTTCAAACCCTGTGGTATAAGTCAAATCAGTTCGCGCTCATGTAAAATAAATATGAATCTTCTAGAAATTTCACAACAACAACAAATAACAACCAAGTGCAACAATAAATAAAAGCAAGTACAACCTCTCAAGGCACCAGTCACTCAATCCATCTCAACAGCTCACACTCTCGGCTCTCAGCCCTCAATACACACTCTCAATAGGTACCTGCGCTCACTAGGGGTGTTCAGACTTATGAGGGGATCCTATAGCCCAAGAGTTATAATTCGCACGGACAACTTACGTGTTGCACGGACAACTCACGTGCTATAATATCATATCTGGATCCGTACAGACAACTCACGTGCTGCACGGACAATTCACATGCCATAGTATAAACATAAGGATCCACACGGACAACTCACGTGCCATACAACAATACCTCACAACCAGGCCCTCGGCCTTACTCAATCATGAACCTCTCTAGTCTCATAGCTCTCAATAAAGAAAGGAAAAACAACCCAAATCAAGATGTTACAGTATATCATCTGGGAAAATAGTAGAGACTGAGATAAGCATGTACAAGAAACACTATGACTGAATATAACTACCAGGAGTAGGAATATAGCCTAAGCATGATTTCTAACATGAAAGACAGTCAAGTTCTAGTAGACAGGAATGCATATGAACACAAATAAAGTCTATTAGACTTTACAGTCTCCCGGGACGGACCAAGTCTCTATCCCTCATGGCATACATCCACACGCCTGTCACCTAGCATGGGTGCCACCTCCAAACAGTCACATTATACCAAACGCCAGGTTTCAAACCCTCAAGAAAAGATTTAAAACTATTACTTACCTCAACAGCGTAGAACTCCTACTCCGTAATGCTCTTTCCTATAGAACCGGCCTCCAAATGACCCGAATCTAGCCACAAGCAGTAAAATACAATCAATATGAGCTAGAGAAATGCTTCACACAAGGAAAATACCAATTTATAGGCCAAATCCCGAAATTCACTCACACCCGGCCCCGGGCCCACGTCTCGAAATCCGAAAAAAGTTACAAAACATGAAAGCCCATTCACTCACGATTCCATACATATGAAATTTATCAAAATCCGACACCATTTGATCCCTCAAATTCTCCCATCAAACTCTCCAAAATCCCAAACTCTAACCCTAACTACTAATTAGGTGAGAAATTAATGGGAAAACACCATAGCTAATGATAATAGAGCTCAAGCAACTTACCTCAGTGAATACCCTTGAATCCCCTTCAAAAATCACTCCAAAAGCTCCAAAAACCCACTTGAAAATGGTGGAAATGAACCAAAATTCGCGAAGTTTTCAATTTATAGTTTCTGCCCATGTCTTTCGCACCTGTGGCTAAATATGCGCATATGTGGTGCCGCATCTGTGACCACGCAGGTGCGGAAAAGACCTCACACCTGCGACCACTGCCTAGCCTTCTCACTTCCTCTTCTACGGACACCTATCCGCATCTGCGGACTCGCAGATGTGACCTCTCCTACGCACCTGCGGACCCCGCCTACCTCAACACTATCCGCACCTGTGAACTCCCACGCGCGCCTGCCACCTCGCACCTATGGCTCCCCCTCTGCAGGTGCGGAAATACCAGTAGTAGCAGCTTCAGCTGCATTTTCCAACTTCAAACTATCCGTTTACCACCCGGACTCACCCCGAGCCCCTCGAGACCTCGACCAAACATACCAACAAGTCATATATCAACATACGAACTTAGTTGAACCTTCGAAACACTCAAAACAACATCAAAACACCAAATTTCACTCGAATTTAAGCCTAAGAACGTCTAAACTTCCAAATTCAACAACCGATGCTGAAACCAACCAAACCACGTTTGAATGACCTTAAATTTTACACATATGTCAAAAATGACACCATAAACCTACTCCAACTTCCGAAAATCCATTCCGACTCCGATATCAAATTTTTCACATCCGACCGAAATCTCCAAATTTCTAACTTTCGCCAATTCAAGTCTAATTCCACTACGGACCTCCAAATCACATTCTGGATGCGCTCCTAAGTCTAAAATCACATAACGAAGCTAATGGAACCATCAAAATTCAAATCCGAAATCGTTTACACATAAGTCAATATCCGGTTGACTTTTCCAACTTAAGCTTCTACTTTAGAGACTAAGTGTCTCAATCCACTCCGAAACCACTCCAGACCTGAACCAACTAACCCGGTATATCATAATATAGCTAAAAAGCACAAAAGGAAGCAGAAATGGGGGAAACGAGGCTATTACTCTTGAAACGACCGGCCGGGTCGTTACATCCTCCCCCTCTTAAACAACCATTCGTCCTCAAACAGATCTAGAAATATACCTGGAGTCTCGAATAGGCGTGGATATCTGCTCCATATCTCCCGCTCGGCCTTCCAGGTGGCCTCCTCCACAGGCTGACCTCTCTACTACACCTTCACTGAAGCTATGTCCTTTGACCTCAACTTCCGAACCTGCCAATCTAAAATGGCCACCGGCCCCACATCATAAGTCATATCACTCTCCAACCGAACCATGCTGAAATCCAAAACATGGGACGGATCTCAAATATACTCCCGGAGCATGGAAACATGAAACACTGGATGCACACTCGACAAGCTGGGTGGCAAGGAAAGCTTATATGCCACCTCCCCTATCCTATGAAGCACCTCAAAAGGCCCAATGAACTGGGGTCTCAACTTGCCCCTCTTCCCAAACCTCATAACACCCTTCATGGGTGATACCTTCAGCAAAACCTTCTCCCCAACCATAAAAGACACATCACGGACCTTCATTTTCGCATAGATCTTTTGCCTAGACTGCGCCGTGCGAAGCCGCTCCTGAATCAATTTTGCCTTATCTAATGCATCCTGGACAAAGCCTGTACCTAAGAGCCTAGCCTCACCCGGCTCAAACCATCCTACCGGAGATCTACAACTCCTCCCATATAAAGCCTCGTACGGAGCCATCTGAATACTCGACTGGTAACTATTGTTATAGGCAAACTCCGCGAGCGGCAGAAACTGATCCCATGAACCCCCAAAGTCAATGACAAAAGCATGCAACATATCCTCCAATATCTGAATAGTGCGCTCGGACTGCCCGTCCGTCTAAAGGTGAAAAGCTGTGCTCAACTCCACCCGAGTACCCAACTCTCGCTGCACGGCCCTAAAAAACTGCGATGTAAACTGGAACACCATGCAGGCGAACAACCTCTCGGATATAAATCTCAGCCAACCGCTCTGAAGTGTAAGTAGTTCCAACTGGAATGAAATGCGCGGATGTCACGACCCAAATCGACGGGCACCCGGTACCTTATTCAATCGAATACTAACATAACGTATCTTTTCGTATCATACTATCATAGATAACTGAGCTGGAGAGGCTCCCGTGAGATAGGTAGAATACAACATGTAATACCAACTTATACTTAAGACATATGGGCCTCTAAGACCAAAATAACCACTCGTACACTGAACATAGGCCGACAAGGCCATAAGATCTTTTACGTACATGACATCTGTCTACAAGCCTCTAAGAATACGTAATTGTCATAAAGGTCGGGACAGAGCCCCACCATTCCAAACAATATACATCTAAATCATACTAAGGAATAAGCAACTCCGGAGCAAATGGTGTGCACATATATCTTCAGCTGAGCTGATCGCCTACTTGGAGGACTTTTGACCTGTCTATCGAGACCCGCGAGCATGAAACGCACCGTCCCCAGAAAAAGGGACGTCAGTACAAATAATATACCGAGTATGTAAGGAATAAAAATTAGTAAATAATAGACATGAGAGAAACATGGATTAAAATACTTGACATGTATGTCTGCAAAGCTCTGCGAATCATTTCATTTTCATAACATAATGCATAAGCATATAAATGTCATACCATGCATAGGTATATGTGTTCATAATATCATCAAGCCTCTGAGGGCATCCCATCATATCATTTCGGCCACTATGAGCAAATCATCAATGTATACCAGCTGATCAGGTGGTGGTGCGTATATAACGCCATGACCTTTTCTCATATCCCATATACATATAACATACGCGTATATAACGCCATCTGGTATTGGGTCAATGTACATGTATAAATGCATGAAATGAATAAGAAATACGTTAATAAGATTTTCTCAGAATTTCATAAAAATAATATGTCTGTCGGATAAATTTTATCAATTATGTATTTTTTTTTCTGAGACCCATGAACAGAAGATATAACAATAATTCATATGGGGAATCAAAAATATAGACACCCCTAATATTTCTATGAATAGAGTCATTTATGGAAATTGTGCATTTGCTCATTTCGTTCATGTCGTATAGATCATGCCAAAAAGAAATAAGGGATAACCTTAACATACCTGGAGTAGGGAAAAATCCGTATGATATTCTGGGAAAAGGTTGTACCGTACTCCTTTAGAACCGCAAAATTTTACGTTGCTACGGTTCTAACAATTCTCGTTGGAATTGTTTGGTTGCAAGAAGTTTGGTTGAAATCATGTAAGAATTGCTTGAAGATCCTTTTATTTAGAGTATTGAAATTGCATTTTGATTTTTATCTCCCTCGAGGTTTCATTCCGCTAATTTAGCCGCAACCCGCCCAATACTCCAAATGAAGAGAAAACAGGCCAAAATTTTACGCTAAGAATTAACTTTCTTTTTTTTGCTTAAGAAATGAACAATTGATAACGTTGTTGTTACAAAGTGTATCCTTTCTGAAGCTTGTTCTCAAGAGATGAGAATTCAATTTGTGAATCAGAAAGCTTTTTGTTGAACCTTTAGGTGGGCTCCTCTCGATAAGATGACTAAGGCACTTTAGTTTCTAAAGTTTCCACATAATGTAATGACTTAAAGAGTCATTTATGGGGTTTAAGGGGTGCTTCCACGTGAGTTCCCCCTCACTTATCCAATTATCCACCATTTTCTTAATCAATTCATTAATTCCCCCACTTGTCCAATAATTAACCAATTACTCACATAATTAAGAATTATCTCAAATTACATAAAATACTACTCACTTTTAATACACTTTATACACCTTAATATCATAGCCATATGGTACCTTGTATGGTACTAGTCCATAAATATCGGGTATTATTGCTCGGTTCATATTTTATCTCAAAATGTCAACCTTTGACGAAAATTCATTTTCTTCGATTTGCTTACCCTCTCACCTTCACAAATTTACTCATCACTTGTTTAAAGTAGCATAATGCTTATAATCTCCAAATAATCTCATTCCCAACCTTACGTTGAATAGCTTACGACGAAACTTTAAGGTACGTAAATGCGGAATGTAATATCTCATTTTCCGAGCTTCCATCAATTTACTTATGACGTACTTTCACGTACGAAAAGATGGGGTGTAACATCATTCCCCCCTTTAGAACATTCATCCTCGAATATTGACTGATGCACTTATCCTTTTCATAACCTATGAAAATTGCAAATCCCGTTGCTATTACGCACTGTAATTTTGCATGAAAATTTTGCCCAAAATCCGTCACTTTTCTTAGTCTTAATTCACGTTTCTCGTGAATTAGAAGTCTTAGAGATTCTTGGAATTTTAAACAAAAATCCGTAACTTTTGTATCACCATAATAAGATAAGGAGTCTCTTTCTCACACCATGACTTGTGGTCGGAATCCTTTCAATCTCGTAACTGTTGCTACCTTTGGCCATGCAGCTCCTTTACGACTTTTTCCTTGTATGTGCGCCTATGCGACTCTTCCCTTCATGTTTTAGCGAATCTTTGGGCCTCACTTTAGGAACATATACAGAACTTGATAAGATGTCCCTCTGGGCATCTATAGGTGTATTAAAGTTCTTCGGTCGGTACTTTGTCGAACTTACGAATATTGCCATATCTCATTTCGTACTTTGTAACTTCTATCCATCCATTGTTTATTTACCTCAATGTTGATCTACAATCTACCACTGATATATTGAAACTTCTTACGTAAAACATTTCCACTAGGGCTTACGTTGCATCAAGGAATATTCGAAGTGATTTTCCTAAGCCACTTAGCGATGATACTGTACTTCAATAACCGTACTTTATAGCATCCCAATGTGACTCACTTACGTGGGGTATTTTAATCCTGTACAATTCATGAAATCCCTTCAAATCATCACTCAATTGAAGGTCTAAACATAATCCTTCATTTATCATAAGTATACCTTCATTTTACTATCAGGGCAACATTCCATCTCTTTTAAATGCTATTAGTCTTAGACATCTTTGAGTTCATTTAGGCTGAACGTTTTATAACTTAGAGAAACCATCAGCTCTTTTGTCTTTATGGGCTTAATCCCGATAACTTATCCATTCCTGTAACCTTCTCACTTTCCATTCCTTATTCTTACTCATGTCTTTCCAAAACCTTGTCGCTCTACCATACTTTAGCTTGCGACCTACACATATTCATTTGTACTACTCGCAACCTTCCTTCAACTTCTTGTACCATAGATTCCCTTGCGTTATTTTGGAACATCAAGTGAGACATCACATCATTTCTAAATCTTCTTTACTCTCGTAACTGGACCTCTCGATACATAGAAATAACACTTTTGACCACTTTTGTCACTAACGACGCCACTATCATTCATGGATACTGAATCCCCACTCTTCTAGATTTCTATCCGCAGTACGGAGTCTTCCCAACCTTCAGCATTTAAGTATCTCGTACGTTGTTCACTTTTACCTTACTTACCTTAAAATTTCGCATCACATCTTCTATCTCTTTCATGACCTCCCTTTCACATAGGTATAATTCATATCCACAACTTGAAGCTCTATTATAATACTTGCACCTCTGGTGCACACACAATCCGGTGGGAGCTTCATAGTGACTTCTTATCGTAGAGCTGCTATAGAATATGGTTAATGTACTATCCTTTTAGTACCTATGATATTAAGAGTGATCCTGTAATGTTCTGAATCATGATTTCTATAATTTTCTGAGTCCAATAATCAGATTCCTGATTTACTTAGTTGATGTAATTCTTTAGTTTCCTCTTCCTTCTGATCATCCTTTATGTAGGCTTAAGGTATATTCCGATCTGTGGCTCATGGCATTTAGTTATTACTTTAGCCTTTCATGGACGCTATGGAAAACCATGTTACAATCTTCTAATGATTCAATCCTTTGTCTATGACCTGGACTCAATTCCTTCTTTTAACGCATACCAGAGCCTTCTAGGACTGATCATTAATCGAATAATTCCTTTCGTTCCATTTCAGCTTTCTTCAAATGTAAGCAAATTCTTTTTCATGATCTTTTGCCCCTTGTTGCGTGCATACTTAGCTTATCTGAGTTCTCATGCATGCCGAAATGTTCTTTTTGTGCAACTTATATGGTCTCGAATATTACTTTTGGTATAACTCCCGTTCCTTAGCCACGGTAGGTATTACTTCCTTATGGAGGGCATACAATATTGTTGTAAGACTGTTGTTACAAGACCATTTCCTCCTTAGGTTACTGAGATTAGGTTGAAGCCTTCTTACTTACTTCCTCAGCTAGTCTTTCATTGTAGTATTTAGGGAGAATCCTCTGATTCTTGTAAAGCTGTGAGCTTATCATATCGTATACCCGATGGAATTTTTGATGTCCTTCCTCGCCTATAATTACCCGTAGTTACTTACCTCCATGCCCTTGTGCTGGTAGGGTTGCTTGTGTACTGATATTTTAACCGTCTTCCCAGTGGGATGCTCTTTTATTTCCTTAACACTCATACGTTAGCTTTACTACTCCAACTCCTATCTGAATTTTTCTCAAGGTCGAGATGTCATATCTGCGAGACTGAATTCCCCATGTTGGGGTTCACTCTGTTTATTTTGCACGATCTATTGATTTGTATGTATCCTCTTGTCTAGCCATAACTAGGCTCTTCCTGAATCAACTACTAACTAATCGTTGGCCCACTCTCATATCAATATTCCGCGTAATCTTTCTTGGGTTATTTCCTTTGTCTTAACTTACATCTCGTACTGGCTCCTTATTTATCAATAACATCTCGAGCAGGAACCCTCACTTCCTCTCATTGACGTTGTGTTTGCATAATGTTCTGGAATCGTAGCCTATCCGTAGGCTTTGAATAAGTGCAATCTCATCCATTTTTCATTTTTGTCGCATTATTCCTTTACCATACCATAATTTCTAGAACCACTTAATTCTGACTTAATTCCACATCACTCCATATTCCCCCCCCCCCCTTTAGGGGAGTACTAAGAGTTGGAGCTATGATGATCTACCTATAGATGTTTTACCTTTTCATCTTTGGCGTCATTTCACATCATCGATGACCCTTACTCGCCTTGCGGTAATCCTTCTGTACCAAGGATAACAAAATTCCTTACTCACGAGGAAGGCACCTAGTATAACTGGCACATACAGTCCCTTAAGCTTAACTTTGCTTACATTGCTTGCTTTAGGGAAGCGTCTTCCTGAATGACCATTCTCTAAATTTCTCATGAATCTTCTTCTGTTGTCTGCTCTATTATCGCCGAAACGAAATATGAAATTCTCATGATGCTGACTATTATCCAATCAGTTAGTCCCTAATTCTTGTTTAGTTTATCTTGTTCACCAGCTCATACTGATTTCTATTGTTCTGGGGTATAACTTTTCCTTCCGGTAGTCGCGTTGGAGTCACAAACTTATTTCTTGAAATGAGGATATGACTTTATGACCTATACTCTTTTGTTGTCTCAAGGCCCATCACCTCTCGTCTTTTAGTTCAATTGACTATAGACTCTGTAATACTGTCATCTTTTTGATCTACCGTTGTCATCCATGTATCATATCTTACTCATAATGCTTCATTAACTCTTTTCTTATTTCCCGCTAATATTTATGTCTATCACTTTATTCTGAAAACTCGAACAAGACATTCTTTTGCTTTTAGCTCCTGTTTGCTCCATCCAGTGGCTCTTCGGGTTGCTTAACATTCTCGCTCTACTAGGGACGCGAGCCACTCTAAGGTAATATTTATCCCTTCCAGGCTTTCCATGCCTATCTTCTGATTTTGTTTTTCATGCTAATATTCACATCTAATTGAAACATTCTAGAGTGCACCATCTGGGTGCCTCACAAGGAGATCTATTAGCACCTTTGTAATATCCTTTGGAAATGTCAACTAACACAAACAATCCATTTACTATTTTGGGTTACTCTAACCCTAGCAGGATCCTAATATCCTGTCATTTTCTTAAACTACACATGTTAGCCCCCATAGGGCATAACTGAGATGGGTGTGGCCCATTCTACATACATCTGTTACTGTTGAAGGTAAGTCACAATGCTTATATTTTTCTGCCGGAGTTGAAAATACCGATAATCTTCATTAACTGGGTACCTCGTACCCTTCTCATCTTGCTCCTTTTACTTGTTAAAACTTGTATCTATCTTCTGAATCTCTCATTGCCTTTTACCATAGAGGTGGATATATATTCTTTCTTTAAGTCTCCTTATCAAGAAGCATACACATAAGGTAAACACATGTTCTGCTGAAGATCTCACATTTATCCATCATAGGAATGATGCAAACTCGAGTTCCTCTAACTCAATTCTTCCACAGCTATATTTCTTACCAACCATCTTTCTGGATGTAGGTATCATCGTATTATGAGTAAGATAGAGTTTAGGAAATTGAGTTCTTACAAGTGAGCTCTACCACATGATCTAGAGTATGAAGAAAGAGTGACAGTCTTAAATGCCCTGTAGCCTCCTGCTTATAAGTGTGGTGCATGACACACCCATAAATAAGACTCTACTAGACACGGCTTGTAGACTCCCTAGGACAGAACTGCTCTGATACCACTTTTGTCACGACCCAAACCGATGGGCCGTGACGGGCACCCGATACCTTACTCAACCGAGTACCAACATAATGTATCTTTTCGAATGATACTATCATAGATAACTGAGCCGGAGAAAATTCCATGAGATAGGTAGAATACAACATGTAATACCAACTTATACTTAAGACATATAGGCCTCTAAGACCAAAATAACCACTCGTACACTCAACATAGACCAACAAATCCATACAATATTTTACGTATATGACATCTGTCTACAAGCCTCTAAGAATACGTAATTGTCATAAAGTTAGGGACAGAGCCCCGCCATACCAAACAATATACATCTATATCATACTGACCAAACAAGCAACTTCGGAGCAAATGGAGTGCACCAATATCTTCAGCTGAGCTGATCGCCTACTTGGAGGATTCTCGACCTGTCTATTGAGACCTGCGGGTATGAAACGCAGCATCCCCAGGCAAAAGGGATGTCAGTACAAATAATGTACCGAGTATGTAAGGAACGAAAATCAGTAAATAATAGACATGATAGAAACATAGATTAAAAGACTCGACATGTATGTCTGCATAGCTCTGTTAATCATTTTATTTTCATAACGTCATGCATATGCGTATAAATGTCATACCATACATAGGTATATGTGTTCATAACATCATCAAGCCTCCGAGGGCATCCCATCATATCATTTCGGCCACCGTGGGCAAATCATCAACGTATACCAGATGATCAGGTGGTGGTGCGTATATAACGCCATAACCTTTTCCCATATCCCATATACATATAACATACGCTTATATAACGCCATCTGGTCATGGGTCAATGTACATGTATAAATGCATGAAATGCATAAGAAATACGTTAATAATATTTTCTCGGAATGTCATAAAATTAATATGCATGTCGGATAAATTTTATCAATTACGTATTTTTTTTTTCTGAGACCCATGAACAGAAGATATAATAATAATTCACATGGGGAATCAAGAATATAGACACCCCTAATATTTCTATGAATAGAGTCATTTATGGAAATTGTGCATTTGCTCATTTCGTTCGTGTCATATAGATCATGCCAAAAAGAAAGAAGGGATAACCTTAATATACCTGGAGTAGGGAAAAATCCGTATGATATTATTGGAAAAGGTTGCACCGTACTCCTTTAGAACCGCAAAATTTTACGTTGCTATGGTTCTAACAATTCTCGTTGGAATTGTTTGGTTGCAAGAAGTTTGGTTGAAATCTTGTAAGAATTGCTTGAGGATCCTTTTATTTAGAGTATTGAAATTGCCTTTCGATCTTTATCTCCCTCGAAGCTTCATTCCACTAATTTAGCCGCAAGCCGCCCAATACTCCAAATGAAGAGAAAACATGCCGAAATTTTACGCTAAGAATTAACTTTCTTTTTTTTTTTGCTTAAGAAATGAACAATTGATAACGTTGTTGTTACAAAGTGTATCCTTGCTAAAGCTTGTTCTCAAGAGATGAGAATTCAATTTGTGAATCAGGAAGCTTTTTGTTTAAATTTAGGTGGGCTCCTCTCGATAAGATGACTAAGGCACTTTAGTTTCTAAAGTTTCCACATAATGTAATGACTTAAAGAGTCATTTATGGGGTTTAAGGGGTGCTTCCACGTGAGTGCCCCCTCACTTATCCAATTATCCACCATTTTCTTAATCAATCCATTAATTCCCCTACTAGTCCAATAATTAACCAATTACCCACATAATTAAGAATTAACTCAAATTACATAAAATACTACTCACTTTTAATACACTTTATACACATTACTATCATAGCCATATGGTACCTTGTATGGTACTAGTCCATAAATATCGGGTATTATCGCTCGGCTCGTATTTTATCTTAAAATGTCAAACTTCGACGAAAATCCATTTTCTTCGATTTGCTTAGCCTCTCACCTTCACAAATTTACTCATCACTTGTTTGAAGTAGCATAATGCTTATAATCTCCAAATAATCTCATTCCCGACCTTACGATTATTAGCTTACGACGAAACTTTAACGTACGAAAATGCGGGATGTAATATCTCATTTTCCGAGCTTCCATCAATTTACTTATGGCGTACTTTCACGTACGAAAACATGGGGTGTAACAGCGAAGTTGGTCAGCTTTTCCACAATAACCCAAATAGCATCGAACTTCCTCGAAGTTCGTGGGAGCCCAACTACGAAGTCCATGGTGATTTGCTCCCACTTCCACTCTGGGATCTCTAAGCCACCCGGTCTCTGATGTTCATACTTAACCTGCTGACAGTTGAGACACCGAGCCACAAACCCAACTATATACTTCTTTATCTGCCTCCACCAATTGTGCTGCTTTAAATCCTGGTACATCTTCGCGGCACCCAGATGGATGGAATACTGCGAGCTATGGGCCTCCTCAAGAATCAACTTCCTGAGCCCATCTACATTAGGCACATATATCTGGCCCTGCTTGCTCAACACGTCATCATAACCAATGGTCACATCCCTAGCATCACCTCGCTGAACCCTGTCCTGAAGAACGAGCAGGTGGGGGTCATCATACAAACGCTCCCTGATACAGTCATAAAGAGAAGACCTGGAGACCACACAAGCCAATACCCAACTCGACTCTGAAATATCCAATCTGACAAGCTGGCCTACTAGGGCCTGAACATCCAATGCCAAAGGTATCTCTGCTGCTGGGAGATACGCTAAACTCCCCAAACTCTCTGCCCGGCGACTCAAGGAATTGGCCACCACATCGGCCTTCCCCGGATGGTACAAAATAGTGATATCATAGTCCTTGAGAAGCTCTAACCATCTTTGCTGACGCAAATTAAGATCCTTCTACTTAAACAGATGCTGCAAACTCCGGTGATTAGTATAGATCCCACAATGAACCCCATATAAATAATGACGCCAAATCTTCAAGGCGTGAACAATAGCTGCTAACTCAAGATCATGGACAAGGAAATTCTTCTCATGGGTCTTTAACTGGCGAGAGGCATAGGCAATCACCTTACCCTCCTGCATCAAAACACATCCAATGCCTATCCTCGAGGCATCACAATACATGGTATAAGAATCCGAAGCTGATGGCAGAACTAACACTGGAGCTGTGGCAAAAGCAGTCTTGAGCTTCTGGAAGCTCTCCTCACACTCATCCGACCACCTGAATGGAGCACCCTTTGGGTCAATTTGGTTAAGGGCGATGCAATAGATGAAAATCCCTCCACAAAGAGACGGTAATAACCCGCCAAACCAAGAAAGTTCCTAATCTCCATGGCTAAGGATGGTCTAGGCCAACTCTGAACCACCTCTATCTTCTTTGGATCCACCTGAATACTCTCACTGGACACCACGTGCCCCAAGAATGCTACTGAACTGAGCCAAAACTCATACTTGGAGAACTTTGCATAAAGCTCCTCCTCTCTCAATCTCTACAATACAACCCTCAAATGCTGAGCATGCTCCTCCTGGCTGCGAGAGTACACCAAGATGTCATCAATGAATACAATAATGAATGAGTCCAAATAGGGTTGGAATACACTGTTCATCAAATGCATGAACGCTGCTGGGGCATTGGTTAGCCCAAAAGACATTACCAAGAAATCATAATGGCCATAATGGGTTCTGAAAGTTGTCTTAAGAATATTCGAATCCCGAATCTTCAGCTGGTGATAACTGAAACTCAAATCAATCTTGGAGAACACCCTCGCTCCCTGAAGCTGGTCAAATAAATTATCAATGCCAGGCAAAGGATACTTGTTCTTGACAGTGACCTTGTTCAACTGCCTATAATCAATACACATCCTCATGGAACCATCCTTCTTCTTCACAAATAGAACCGGTGCACCCCAAGGTGATACACTAGGCCGAATAAACCCCTTATCAAGGAGTTCCTGAAGTTGTCCTTCAATCCCTTCAACTTCGTCGGTGTTATACGATACGGTGGAATAGAAATGGGCTGAGTGACCGCCACCAAATCAATAGCAAAGTCAATATCCCTGTCAGGCGGCATGCTCGACAGGTCTGCAGGAAACACATCCGAAAAATCACGTACCACCGGAACAGAATAAATGGAAGGAGTCTTTGCACTAACATGCCTCACAAACGCCAAATAAGATAGGCAACCCTTCTCAACCATACGCTGAGCCTTCAAATATGAAATCACCCTACTAGGTACATAATCTATAGAACCGCTCCACTCAATCCTCGAAAATCCCGGCATCGCCAGCGTATTGACATGGACAACATGACATGGAGATAATCTAGAACAACATGACATGGAGATAACTAATCCATACCCAATATCGCATCAAAGTCAACCATACTGAGCAGCGAAAGGTCCACTCGGGTCTCCAGACCCCCAATAGTCACCACACATGACCGATATGCACAGTCCACAATAATAGTATCGCCCATAGGAGTAGATACATGAACAGATGAAACTAAAGACTCACGAGGCATATCCAGAAAATGGGCAAAATACGAGGAAACATATGAATATGTGGAACTAGGGTCAAATAATACGGAGGCATCTCTATGACAAACTGAGACAATACCTGTAATCACAACATCTGAAGCAATAACATCTGGTCTGGCAGGGAGGGCATAGAAACGGGCCTGGCCACCCCTTGATCTGCCTCCCCCTCTCGGGCGACCCCTAGCTGACTAGGCTCCACCCCTAGCTGGCTAAGCTCAACTCCTGGCTAGCTGGAAGGGTGGTGAAGGAACTGGTGCTAGTGCCATCGGCCGAGTAATCCATTGTGGAGTCCCACCCAATAGCCTAGGGCAATCTCTAATAATGTGACCAAAATCTTTGCACTCGAAACAACCCCTCCTCTGACGAAACTGCTGCTCCTGATGCCCAAAAGAACTACCCGAGGATACCTGAGTGGGCGGGGCATGATGAGAACTCTATGCTGGTAGTGTACTGAATGATGACTGGCCTTGCTAATGACTGTGAAACCATGGCCAGATGATGCACCACGGTGAAATGGCCGAGCTGACTGAGCCTATCTAAAATGACGACCTCTACCGTGCTGGAACTGGCCCCCAGAAGGAGCACCACTGAATCCACCCTGACCACGAGGCCTCTTGGCCTCTCTCTTAACCCTCTCCTGACCACGAACCATCTCAATCTGCCGATAAATGTCGACAACCTCATCAAAGGTAGCACCAGACACTATCTCTCCGGTCATAAGCAACCGTAGCTGAAAAGTGAGACCATCTATAAACCTCATGATCCTCTCCCTGTCTGTGGGAACTATCTATATAGCATGACGAGCTAACTCTGAGAATCGCATCTCATACTATCGAAACAGTATAGCAGTTCACCACAAAGTCTCCAATAAAGCTCTCCTATTCAGCTCAAAGGGTACAACAATACCAGCCTCAAAACCTGCACAAAATGTGCAGAAGGATAGTATGAATACAATATAGTCGGTAACCAGTAAGTATCAAGTCTAACCTTGAAGAAGTAGTGGTGAAGCTAGATGCATCCGAATACTTACCACACAAAAATAACAACAAGCATAGAGCTGGAATAATATATATCCTTATGATCAACAAATATCAAGATATAAAAACAACTGAAAGACCTAAAGCATGCTTTTCCAGTTCAATAGATAATCATAACACTGCTCAAGTATGGCAAGTAAACTGGCATGCTTCAATCAACAAAGTCGAGGCTCCCAACTAGCATGTATACTTGACATGCAATAGTTAGCATTTAAATGAATGGTTTTAACTAAATCAAATATATGAATTCATGCTCAAACCGGTATAAGATCTATGTACCCCGAGTATCTGCGCCACACACTTCGCAAATGTGGAGCCCCAAGATAGGTTTCCTACTCGCATCTGCGACCAAAACCTCGCATGTGCAACCTCACACATGTGCTTCCCTTTACCCAGAAGCGAGCACCTATAGACCACTTCCTCTTTGCAAAAGCGACATCATATCCGCAAAAGTGATATAGCATTTGTGACTAAACCTTCGCAGGTATGAAGAACCAGAACTCCCAACATAGCACCAAATGATTCGAAATTAATTCGAAACACTCCCGAGCCCTATGGACCCCATCCAATCATATCAGCGAGTCTAAATACATTATCCAAACCCATCCAAAGGCTTAAAACATTACAAATAACATCAAAACCAAGAATCGAAGATCAAGATCCTTCTCTTAACTTTCAAACCTTCAAACTTCACCGAACTCGTCCCAATTATACTTAGACATTCCGGATCACAACCAAAATTTGTACATAAGTTTTAATAAACTAAATAAATATATACAAGGTCTCAAAACCATAATTCGAGTCCGATAATATCACAGTCAACTCCTGGTTAAACTTACGAACTTTCTAATTCTTCAAATTGCAAACTTTCAACAAATAGAGCCAAAATCTTATAGGAACATCCGAATTCAAATATGAACATACGACCAAGTCCAAAACAACCATACCTAATGAAACTATCAACTCTCAATTTCGAAGTCATTTACTTAAAAGTCAAACCTTGGTCGACTCTTCAAACTTAAAGCTTTCCAATTGAGAATCATACTACCAAATCACGCGAACCCTGCAAATATCAAAATCAACCAATACGCTAGTCATAATACATCATATGAAGCTACTCAAGGTCTCAAACTTCTAAACGAAATACTATAACTCAAAATAACCGATCAGGTTATTGCACATACATCCATGCATGATTATTTCTCGGTCCACGTGCATTATATATCCTTACCTCATATTCATATGCATAAATCACTACATATTCTCAGATATGGACTGAGGTCATGGCACAATGTTTCTATCATGCAGATATTGGGATATTATTATTGATTAGTCACGAGGTCTTTATCGTACGATTATAACTATAGCACGTGAGTTGTCTGTGAAGCATGTGAGTTATCCTTGCAATGGTTATGATTATGAAACCTGAGTTGTCTGTGCAGTTGTTATGATTATTGACATATGAGTTGTCCCTGCAACACGTGAGTTATCCATCCGGTTGTTATAATTATTAGCACGTGAGTTATCCGTGCAATACGTGAGTTGTACGTGCAGTTATGGCACATGAGTTATCAGTGAAACATGTGGATATAGATCCATCCCCCTAGGTCGCCCACTCATGTTTCTCTCTTGATGGCATATACGCCATTTGTGAGAGATCGATGAGTTTCTAGTTGATTGTGATGTGGGATCTATGTGATGAGTTATTGAGCATAAAAGTGGAATCTTGACAATTCGAGTGATCCTTTGTGCATATTCATGCATTTACATGCATTATTCAAGAATATAATCTACATATGCTAGTTGATACATTTTACACATGTATGAGACTTGTTAGTGAGTTGTTGGACACCTGGAATATGTCGAATTGTTATAAAAAGGGAGTTACCATCATACACTGAAATGTTAGACTCATAAACATGGTATTTGGAAGATACGGAATTGGATCATTGTTAGGTACATATTTTACATTCATGTATGAGTATTTGAGCATACCCACTACTTGGTGCAAGTTTTATTTGCTTGATCTGTTTAATTGGCAAAGCTTGTTTATTACTCCTTACCTAATTATGCACCTTTATTATTGATAGTTGTTATCCTGTAACTGTCTCTCTGGATATTACTCTATATTATGTTATTGAGCTGCACATATTATGAAAAGTGTGTGTCTTTTGACTTAAAACCTCATAACTATTTTAGTGAGGTTAGTCAAGATACTTACTGAGTACATGGGATCGAAGGTACTCATACTAATCTTTTGCATCTTGTGTGTAGATTTTGGAGCTGAGATGTTGTGGATGACGAAGGCAGGCATTGAAGTTGTAGATTCATTCCAGATTCAAGCTACCATTTGTTCATGGTAGATTAGGACTTCATTTCTGTTTATGTAAACTTCAAATAGATTTTGTATTTATTTTTTACCAACTTTATAAATCTAAATCATAGTAGCTCATGACTTGTACTGCCAGTCCTTAGGATAATTATATTGAATTCTTTTGCTATTTTATTTATTATTATTGTTGGTTTTTCAGTATAGTAGCGACTTACGTTGTTTGGCTTACCTAGCGGGTTGGATTAGGTTCCATAACGAGTTAGCAGGATTTTGGGTCGTGAAAAGTTGGTATCAGAGCTCTAGGTTCAGAGGTTCTACGAGTCATGAGAAAATGCATAGTAAAGTTTTGCAAATCGGTATGATGACGTCCATACCTATCTACGAGAGGTTACAAGGCATCTAAGAAACTTCCCTTCTTTCTTTCCTAATCATGCGACTTTTTTCAGCTTGAAGCCCAAATCTCCAATTTCTTTCTCTTTGATATGTATTTGATGTTGAGTACTCTGTATCAAATATGATATTGATGGCTTATGATGTTGTGGAGGGTATGCGAAGGGTTGTGGATACTTGATCATTATCTCAATGTGTTGTACGGTCTTGAGATGTGGATGTTTTGGTGGATCTTCCAGTTGTTCATTCGAGGAATGAAGAAGATTCTTATATCTTGTTGAGGTTAGTAGGTGGATTATCTCATGCGAGAATATTTGGCCTTCTGTGATTTGTATAAGGCTTTTATTCAGTGGAATGCATATACTACTATTTTGGAGCACTTGAGAAAGTTGGCTTTACTTTTGTGAGGATGAGTATGTACTCGGCAGATGATCGGAGTGTGTTTTGACTAGTGCTATGCGAGCTTATAATGAGATTTAGTTGGGTAGCAGCCCAAGGTCATGGCAAGTTAAGAGGGAAGGGTATTGTGTGTTATCAAATGAGGTATTTATTGCTCCAAGCGAGGGGGGGGAGTCTACCATCGACAATCGGGTCATTTGGGCATATGTTGCTATAGTTCCTAGATTTAGATGTACTGTGGATTGGATATGGTTTGAGAAAGGTGACATTGAGGATGATTTGGTTAAGGAATTTACTAGATGCATGATGTACTATACTTTATAGGTATATTGAAATCTGGAATGATTCGGGTTTGATATTCATTGTGGATGTAGTGTGCAAGGAAGATGAATCACTTGGTTATTTCTTTTTGGATATTCATGTGCTGGTGGAGCACAAGTTGTTCGGTGCGTATTGGTTGTGCATTGGAGATTAGAGCAAGGTGAATGACTCTCGAGAATGGTTCTAATGGGTTCAAGATTCATATGTGATACCTAAGAATTTTTAGATTTCTGTATGGCTAAGATTTGAGGTTTGCATTGGATGGCGCTGAGACTTGCAATATTTTTATATCATTGTTGATTCCACATTGTGGTATTAGAAAGATGAAAGAAACAACTTTAGATTCATTTAAAAGTCTCTTCAGAGGGAGAATTTTTGTTTGAGTTACCTATGGGTTAGGGAATCTGCATGACTTGGTTGATTTAGATAGATCTAGTTCCAATGGCTGGTCTATGTACTTGCGCATTTCGAAGAGTTCATGATGGTTTTGACCATGACTTGAGGTTGGTATCTTCTATGAGTATAGAAGGTTTGTTACGTGTTGTGATGTTCTCCTAGATTGAGTTAAATGGAAAGTTTTTGGTTGATGAGGTGTATATCCTACTTGTGATTTAAAGTTGATGACCGGGTTCTCGTAATTTCATATCATGGCATGATCGATGCAGTGATTTACGAGGCATTGAGATTGAATAGACAATGTTGTGATTCAGTTCAAGAAGAAAGGTCACGAGTTCTATGCAGTATGAGAGATTTTAGATGTTTAAGATGCTGGAACTATCTTGTATCGCGTGAGAAGGGTGTGTGTTTTGAAGGCGTATTATGTATTGATTTGTGGATGCTTGACTAGTACTACAGAATTCATGTGGTTATTAACCATTGATGTTTAGATTTGATACTTGACGTGGAAGATTTATGGGAGTACTTATGATGAGGTGGTTGTGTATGTGTGATGTGTTTGTCATTTAAGTAGGGGAGTTAGAGATCAAGCATGGAGATTCCAGAATTTTGAAGTTAAGAGATTTAATATTCTTAGAGACTGATTATTCTTTTGGTTGCAGATTGTGAAAGTGTGTTGAGGACCAGACAACTGATTGCATATGTTATGGGTAGGTAATTGTGGACCACTGGCAGGCTACTTACCTATTTCAAGATGGTTTGAAATGGTTGGGGGCCTATTAGTGGGCCTAATGTGAGTGTGCATTCTATACCATATTGGATTTGTATATTCATGGTAACATTTACTATGGGTGTGTCATCGGACATAATGGATGTTATTCATGCCTCAATCTGTTTTTTGTGTTTTTGTCTTATGCAATGATGAGTTGTGAGATTACTTTATTATTCACACACTTGTTGTGGTCCCGTTTAGGCCTTGTGGTGATATATGAGCGAGATGGCTCATGAGATGTTGATTTGCTTATCGCACCGTAGTTGTGCTTGTCTTTATGTAGCGCATTATGCTATATGTCTTCCCATGGTTATGTGTATTCACTTTGCATGCTTGATGTTGACACACATGTGTTGTTGATTATGAGCATTATGGCTCGATGTGTATTCCAAGTGGATTGGTATGTAAGACCGAGTTGCACGTCACAACAGTATGATGTGGGATCGGGTTGTAGGCCGCAACAATACTATGTTTGGGCATGATTCCTTGTGCTTATTTCGTGTATTTTATTTCTCCCTTGTGGGATGGATTCATAACGTTATGCTTATGTTGTTATATTTGTTGAACTTGTTGGGTAGTTCTCTTATTTGTATTCTCTTCCCATTCATGGTTATATTCAAGTTGTTACTTGTTTGGTGCATGGGTCGCGTTATATGAGGTTATGGATGGAATTTGTGTGTCATGTCGGTCAGGTAGCTGGTACTTGGTGAGAAAAGGTTATTGGACTTGGAATTTGCACAATAAGATAGGGATAAGGTATCTTTGGATGAATAATGTCATTAGTCAGCTAAAACATTGGCAATGGTCCTTATCGGGCAAGAGAGCTTCATGACTTATTGATTTGGTAGGTGGTTAAGAGTTTCTATATGTTTATTTCATCATTATCTGTGTTGGGGAGGTTTGGAATGAGGTTCTATTTGATATAAGGTATATTTTTGATACCGGATTTGATAATGAGTAGCCATTGTGGTCAGAAGTTATTGTTATGAGTACATGAGTTTTGTGGTGCATCATGTGGTTAGATCTTGGCAGTATATTGACGGCTTGATGTAGCATGTTGAGATTGATATAGTGTATATACGCAAGAATTGGATCTTGGAGGGAGATCCGGATGTTGGAATATAGTTCTAAGGATATTGTAAGCTAAGCTTAAAGAAAGAATCTTCAGTTAGGTTGTGTTGATGGACTTATATAGATTGTGGTGACGTAGAATCACCCATGGGTATGTTTATGATGGGTTTATACAGTGATTAGATGACTTTGGAATAACTCTTGGCATGTTCGAGGACGAACGTATGTTTAAATAGGGGATAATATAACGACCCGATTGGTCATTTTGAGTTCTAGCATTTTGTTCTATAATTTGACTTCGAGTGACTTTATATGGTGTATTATCACTTGTGTGCATAGTTGGTTTTGGTTTTTTGGTGGTTTGGGGATGGATTTGATAGAAAGATTTTCAATATGGAAGCCTTAGGTTAGAAGAGTTGACCAATGTTTGACTTTTGAGTAAACAACCTCGAAATTGGGATTTGATGGTTTTAATAGGTTCGTATGGTTATTTTAGACTTGGGCGTATGTTCGAATTTGAATTTGGATGTTCCTAGAGGGTTTTGGCTTTATTTGTCGAAAGTTGGCAATTTAAATTTTTTAATAGTTTATAGTGTTGACAAGGAGTTGAATTTGGTGTTATTCGACTCCTATTGCAATTTTGAGACCTTGTACAGGTTCATTTAGTTGGTTGGGTCTTGTATGCAAAGTTTGGTTATGATCCAGAATGTTAAGTATGATTCAGATGTGTTCGACGAAGTTTGAAGGTTTGAAAGCCAAGAGAATACTTTTGATCTTTAATTCATTGTTTTGATGTTATTTATGATTTTCAAGCCTTTTGATAAGTTTAGATAATGTATTTGATCTTGTTGGTATGATTTGACGGGGTCCCATGGGCCTCGGGTGTAATCCAGGGTGATTTCGCACCATTTTGGTGATGTTTGAGTTGCTGGTTTTTAGCAGGTATCTGTGTTCTTTGCGATTGCGGTTAGAGCAATGCATTCGCGAAAAGTATTTTTGGTTCTAGTCTATTGCTCTTTGTGTTTGTGGGGAATTTTCGCATTCACGTAGTATTGGTTCCAGGTGTAACGCATTCGCATGTGTTTGTCGCGTTCGCGAGGAGTTAAAGCTAGTAAGGGAGATTTTTTCCTTCGCATTGATGAAGGTGTAGATCACGTTCATGAAGGATAGGGACTGTTGGCTATAGCGATTGCGAGGGCGAGGCCATGATCATGTAGGGTATTTTGGTTAGTTGTTTGCAAAAGCGGTGCAGTGGTCGCATTCGCGAAGGGTACTGCTGGGGAGTGTATTTAAGATGTTATTTCGGGATTTTGAGCTCATTTCTCATATTTTGAACCACAGACTTGGAGAGGCGATTTCTCATGGAGATTTTCACACAAGACTTTGGGGTAAGCGATTTCGACTCACTTTTGGTATTATTTCAAGAATCTGCATGAATTGTTAACAGTGTTTTAAAAAGCGTGGGCGTAAGGCGGAGCGTTTTACATATGCCTCAGCGGGGCGTAAGCCCCATAGGTATTTAATTTTTAATTTTTTATAAAATAATATAATGATAGTTAATATTTATAAACAGGTAAAATTGCATAAAATTTGAAAAAACCTATATATATGTGTGCTCCATCCCCACAAAAAACTATTCAAAACAATCTATTATACGTTACTTACAAGCACAAGTAATTTGAGTCTAAAAGAATAAAATTTTCTATATGGAGGAACAAAAAGGATGATTAACCTGCAATTTGAACTTTGAATTTGCTGCTATGAAGAAAAATATAGTTCTCTTTGTATTTGTAAAAAAAATTAAATATTCGTTGCGTTTGGGAGATATTAGCAGACTAGCGGACAAGATAAAAAATTGGAAAAACCATGAATTATGGCTTAAATCAATAAAAAAGGTCTTTACTTTTAAATTTAATACTTTTGAGTTCCTTTTTAAACCTTTTGAGTAATTACCAAACTGACTTTTGAGAATTTGGGTATTATATGAAGGACTAATTTAACAAATTTTGTTTTAATTTGAAAAAGTCTCTGGGGATTACTCCTTACTAAGAAAAGCGCCCCGAACGCCCGGGCGTACGCCCCAAATTGTGGGGCGTACGCCTCTTGAGACTTTCGCCCCACACCATCGCCCCGGGGCGTTTTTGGTACGCCTCGCCCCGTGGCTCGCCACAGAAATGCCTTTTAAAACAGAGATTGTTAACACCCAAAATATGGAATTTTGAGATGAAATTTTGGGTTTTGCCTACACTTTAAGAGAGTGTATTTTGAGGATTTGCGTATCGACTTGGACTCGATTTTGGAATCGAATCATATATTGGGACTTGGCCTATCGGATTTTGGCATTGGTTTCGGGTTTGGCACGGGGACCCAGGTTAACTTTTGTTGATTTTGAGAAATTTTTCAAATATCAAGGCTTTATTGATTGGGATTACTTCTTATAGCGTTGATTGACTTCCTTGATTGATGGCTGGCTTGATTCGAGCCGGTTAGAGGTGATTTCTTAAGGAAATGCGATTTTGGAGCTTTGGACCAACCCGAATGAGGTTAGTGTCTTGCCTAGCTTTGGTTGAGAGAAGTTTTTCTAATAATTGGTATTGTGTACTACATGCGGGGTGATGTATATATGAGGTGACGAGTGTATATATATGTTCCATGAGTATTCATGCTCGGGTGTAGATTTTAGATTACCTTATGCCTTGTTTGGTTGTGTGTTCTACTTGATTCTATGTTTTACACAATAGATTTACTACGTGAGCACGATAACTATTCTAGAGTTAATGTTGAGGCTAATGGTACTGTATTTGGAGCATGATGAACTATTCTTGAGATTGTTGCCATACATGCTTTAGACGTAGTCACGCGTATGTTATGAATACACACCTGCACTTGTTATTCTTGTGTTATGTCTTAAATTAATGTATGATTACTTGAGTTTCTTTACCCACGTTAAAGAGTATGAAATGTCTTTTAATGCTTATTTGAGCGTGATGATCATTTGGATGATGTATTACGTGCTGGGTCCGTGGTCATACATACATATAAGCATACATCCAACCTAGGGATCATCCCTTGCATACATGCATACATCAAGACATGGTTATTTCTCGGTTCACTTGCATTTTATATGCTTACCTCATATTCATATGCATACATCACCGCATATGGTTCTAAAATATATACTGAGGTCATGGCGTGAGGTTTCTGCCGTGCAGATATTGGGATATTGTTATTGATTGGGCACGAGGTCTTCACCGTGCAATTATGATTATGGCACTTGATTTGTCCATGTAGCATGTGAGTTGTCCGTGCGGCAGTTATAATTATGGAACGTTAATTGTCCGTGCAGCACGTGAGTTGTCCATATGGTGGCTATGATTATGGAACGTGAGTTGTCCATGCTGTCACGCCCCGAACCTGGGGGGCGAGACCGGCACCCGGTGCCTCATCTATCCTTGCGTACCAACTTACGACTAAGGGACTCTGAACATATAATTCATACTTTGGCCATGGGGCCACATTATAAGACATTTTGTGAAGCAAAATATAAAATTGAACGGAAACTACCGCTGACTAAATATCAATATAAAGCTGGGCCGACAAGGCCGCCATAGCTACTACGGCTGACAAACCAACAAAATATACATACACGGCCTACAAGCCCAACATACTGCACTAACTGACAGGATATGTCTACAAGCCTCTACTGCTGGATGTACTGTGATCGGAATAGGGCCCCGAACTACCCATAACCTATATACATATATATACAGGATGTACACAAAACTCTAGACCCGGCAACTCCGAAGGACGTGGAGCTTACCGATAAAGCTGAACTCGGGCAACACCTACTGAGGAGGTCTACCCGTCTGTCTGTCTGAATCTGTACGCATGAAATGCAGCATCCCCAGAAAAAGGGACGTCAGTATGAAATGATGTACCGAGTATGCAAGGAAATAAAGTAATTGAAAACTAAAACTGAACTGATAATATAATATTGTAGTAACTGGGAGTCAGAGATAATCTGAAGATATGCTTACCTGCTGATACTGACTCAACTCTCTCAATATAGTAAGTAAAATAGTTGTCCGGCCCTATAAGGCTCGGTATATATACACTGCTCTGCTGTAGTAGGCTCGCTCATAGGCGCTCAGCCATACTAAGCTCTGTATCTCAGCCAAATGGGCTCGCTCATAGGCGCTCGACCACAGTAGGCTCGGTATATAACTTACCATCTGATCAGAGGTTGCCCAATAGGGGCTTGCCCATCGATTATAGCTCGATGATAATGAAAATACTGTAATACTGTATATATAGGCTCTCTTCCCTCTTGACTGGAAGAAGACAATACTCAATTAAATATAAAGTCCTGATAAGGAGAATACTGTAACTTATGAGACTAGGATAATGTATATAAATTCGGGAGTATGAACTTCTTTTTATGCCTCGTTATCAAACACATGTAATTACGAGATCATGCCAAAATGAAGGAAGGGCTTAGCCTTAACATACTTGGAGTAGAAAAACATCCGTATGATATTCTTGAGAAGGATTGTACCGTACTCCCTTAGAATTAAAAAAATCCCATTGTTATTACGTAATGCAATTTCGTATGAATTCCTTTACTAATCCAAGAACTATCGTTGTTATTGTAATACGAAGTTTCATATAAATTTCAAAATTCCCTTACATTCGTTCCTTGTTTTGCCTTTCTGTATAATTTCCTCACCAAACTGAATTTGATATCCATTGAAGATAAGTTAGAGATGACTAATTTAAACTCCACTTCTTATGTGTTGGCAAGGGATGGCTTAAGAATGTTGTCCATGTGCCTCCTAATTTAATTTTCTAAAGGCAAGAGTCACTTAAATCCTCCTCCACTTGCTGCCATATGGGGGTGGGGAGTCCCCACCTACAATTATCCATAAATCCTTAATTACATGGTTAATCTCCTGTTAAATAATTAATTAACCAATTATCCACATAATTAAGAATTACATGTAGATCTGGTGTTGAGGCTCAGATGATGGTTGAAGCAAAGTGCGGACCGCACACAAATAATGCGGCCGCAAAACATGGTCACACTGACAAGAATTCAAAAAGTTTAGAGAGTGTGCAAAATGACCAAGAGTGAAGCCTTGCCAAAAGTGCAGCCGCAAAAGGAAAAGTGTGGCCGTAGAAGCTGAAGTGCAGCCGCAGGCCAAATTGTGAAGCTGCAGACTTCCTCAACACGCAGAACCAAGAAAAGTGTGAACCGCACATGAAATTGTGCGGCCGCCAAACCTCCCGAAGGGCATTTTTGTCAGCAAATTTTGGACCACTATAAATAGATGGGAATCACTTTTTAGGGCAAGTTTTATAGTTTTTTGAGCTATAGCCATAGTAGTTTACTACCTTTGGTAACTATACGGATATTGATTTGGAGGACCGTAGGTGATTTTGTCTTAAAACGGTAAAAGTTGGAAAAGTTGAAATTTGGAGAGTTGAGAAGTTTGATGGAGAGTTGACTTTATTGTTACTAGGCTCTGATTTTGGTTTTGGAAGTTGGAATAGGTCCGCTATGTCATTTATGAATTGTATGCAAAATTTGAGGTCAATCGGAGTTGGTTTGATAGGTTTCGACATCGGTTGTAGAAGTTGGAAATCTATTAGTTTTATTAGGCTTGAGTTGGGTGCGATTCGTGTTTTTGATATTTTTCATGTGATTTGAGTCCTTGAAAAAGTTTGTATCATATTTTAGGACTTGTTGGTATTATTGGATGGAGTCTCGGAGGCCCTGGGTATGAATCAGATTGAAATCGGGATCAAAATTGGACTTAGAGGATTGCTGAAGCAACTGGTATCATCGCACCTGCAGTGGGTGTGGCCGCAAGTGCGGTCATGTAGGTGCGGTCACGTAGGTGCAGGGTGAGTCATCACAGGTGCGAGATTTGGGGAGGAATCCTGGGAGCGAAGGTGCGAGGAAGATTACGCACCTGCGATGTCGCAGATGCGGAAGAGTTAGGAGCGAAAGAAGGACTTGAAGGGCCGGTTCGCAGAAGCAGAGTGTTTTGTGCAAAAGTGCACCTGCAGGTGTAGGCGTAGGATCGCAGATGCCATTGGTCGGGCCTTAAGTGGCTTCTGCAGATGCAGATTTTTAACCGCAAAAGCGGTGCTTTGGGCCGCAGAAGCGAAAACACTGGGCAGTGCTATAAGGACGAAGGTTAGAGTATTTTCTCCATTTGTGGACTTTGAGAGCTCAGATTGAGGCAATTTTTGGAGGGGTTTTTCACTATATTTCAAGAGGTAAGCAACTTTTGATGGTTTTTATCTATTAATATTTAATACCCATTGAATGTTAGATTAGGTGTTTTTGATGTGAAGTTTCCGGATTTGTGACCCATGTATTAGAGAGTAAGATTTTGGGATTTGAGTGTCGATTTGTGGTTGTAATTTGATAATTTTGGTATGGTTGGACTCATTGTTGAATGGGTGTTCGGATTTTGTAAATTTTGTCGGGTTCCGAGACGTGGGCATAGGGTTGACTCTTTGACTTTGATTAAAGAAAATAGCTTTATCGTATGGAATCAGTTTCTATAGCTTGTATTGATTGTATAAAGTTGCTTGTAGCTAGATTCGAGTCGTTCGGAGGACTATTCGCGAGGCAAGGGCTTGTTAGAGTAGGGATTTATGCGGTTTGAGGTAAGTAACACTTCTAAACTTGGTACTGAGGGTATGAATCCCTGGAATTCATGTTATGTGGTTAGTGTTGAGGGGACGCACATGCTAGGTAACAGGCGTGTGGCATGCACCGTAGTAATTGTGACTCAGTTGATTCTGTGGTACTGTGTAGTTATCAAACCATATTGCTGTTCATGTAATCCTTACGTGTTAGAGTAATTAAGCTGCAATCCATGTTAGAAATCATGTTTAGGCTATATGTTTATTCCATTGTGACCCACTGAGGTCATTTCTGCTGTTGAACTATTTGCTTAAACTGCAATTTTATACTCACTCACATTCAACATTTGCATAACATATCTCAGTCTCTATTGTCATTTACTATTACATCATGTTATCATTGTTTGGGCTGATTGGCATAAGCTTTTTGAGCTGGAGAGGCTAGAGATATTGATGACTTAGTTAGGGCATGAGGGTCGGATTGTGTTACCTATTGAGTACATTGGGTTGGTTGTACTCATACTACACTCTACACTTCGTGTGCAGATCCATGTACATCTAGACCCAGTGGTTGCTAGACTTGGAGCATTATCTACTTGGAGACTTTTGAGGTAGCTACTTTGGCGTTCGCCGACCTCGACTCTCCCTTTTTTTAGTTTATTTAGCATTGTTCTGTCTTTTCAAACAATTGTATTAGAAGTTTTGACTGTGTTGTCATATAGTAGATCATGTACTAGTTGATACCCGGATTTTGGGAATTTTGTATTTGGGTCGCAGTTATTCTTATCGATTATTTATGAGATTTTTCACTATTAAACTTATTTCAGCATGTTTTTAATTTAAAAATGCGTAGTTATTTGTGATTGTCGGCTTGCCTAGTATTGTGATAGGCGCCATCACGACATGTGAGATTTTGGGTCGTGACAAGTTGGTATCAGAGCCTAGGTTACATAGGTCTCGCGAGTCATGAGCAGGTTCAGTAGAGTCTTGCGGATCGGTACAGAGACGTGTGTACTTATATTTGAGAGGCTACCAAACCATTAGGAAAACTTTACTTTCTTGTATTCTTGCATGCGGATTTGTTGATCCCGGAAACTAAACTTCTATTATTCTATTCTCTCACATATGGTTAGGACACGTGCTATCGGATCGGGCGGACGGCCACCAGTACCACTAGCTAGGGCCGTGTGAGGCCGAGGCTGCAGCAGAGGCCGAGGTACAACTCGTACAATAGCTAGAACAACACTTTTAGAGCCACTTGTTTCTCCAGCTCAAGAGTAGATACCATATGTGGTTGAGCCGATGGGACCAGCTCAGGCACCAGTTGTGGCCATCGTAATTCCAGGCTTTCAGGAGGCTTTGGCCCAGATATTGACTGTATGCACCTGCCTTTCTCAGGCAGTTTCCGTTCAGGCTACACCAGCCACTTCTTAGGCTGGGGGAGGTGTTGAGACTCCCGCCGCCTGTACACCAAAGCAGGTGGTTAAGGGGCTTCAGACACCGGGAGTACTACTAGCCCAGCTGGTTGCAGTTGTTCAAGCCCATGAGTTGAGTCGCATTTACTACTTTTCAACTGTCGGGGCAGCCTTCAGATGGTGGGAGGCCTATGAGTTGAGCAGGCTAGCCAGCACTGCACCACTTACATGGCATGAGTTCTCAGTTCTATTCTTAGAGAAGTGGTGTTCCACAGACCCGCAGGGAGGAGTTACGTAGGCAGTTTGAGCAGCTACGCTAGGAGGGTATGCTAGTGACCCAATATGAGATGAGATTTTTAGAGTTGGCTCGTCACGCGATCTGGTTGGTTCCCATAGAGAGGGAGAGGATTAGGAGGTTCGTTGATGGCCTCAACTATGGACTGCGCTTCATCATGACTCAGGAGATTGCATTAGGTGCTAGGTTCGGCGAGGTGGTTGATATTACTAGGCGGCTAGAGCAGGTTCATAGTCAGAAGAGTGAGGAGAGGGAGGCCAAGAGGCCTCGTGGTTCGGGCGGTTTCAGTGGTGCTTCTTCTAGAGGACAGTCCCACCACAACAGAGGTCATCCTTATAGGCCCGCTCAGATGGCTAACCTAGTTCATTGTGGTGCATCACAAACCATGGTTCATACAGTGCTCGTCCAGGTCAGTCATCTCTCTGTGCCCTCCAAGCTTAGAATTCATCTCGTGATCCATCAGTTCAGGGTTCATATGTGTGAGGCCCTTCTAGTAGTTATTCTGTTTCTCGGGGTCTGATTCAATATCTGCTGCCATTGTTAGAGCGGGGTTTCTTTGAGTGTGGAGAGTTTGGTCATGTGAAGAGGTATTGTCCCCATCTTTTAGGAGGTCTAGTTCAGCAGAGGGGCCAGGCTATGACTTCTACACCAGTTACTTCACCACCCGCTCAGCCAACTCAGGGTGGGGCTCAGGCAGCTAGAGGTCACCTTAGACTGGGAGGCCGATCAGGTGGCAGTCAGGCTCGATGCTATGCTTTCCCTTCCCGATCAGAGGCTGTTGCTTCAGACACAGTGATCACATGTATTGTTTCAGTATGCCACAATGATGCTTCCATATTATTTGTCCCTGGTTCCACTTATTCATATGTATCATTATATTTTGCTCGTTATTTGGATATGCAACGTGAGTCCTTAGTTTCGTCTGTTCATGAATCTATGCTGGTGGGCGATTCAATTATTGTGGATCGTGTGTATCAAGTATGTGTGGTGACCATTGGAGGATTGGAGATGAGAGTTTATATCTTAATTGTTAGTATGGTTAATCTTGACGTGATTCTGGGATGGATTGGTTATTCCCATGTCATGCTATTCTGGATTGTCATGCTAAGACTGTGACGTTGGCTACGCTGGGGTTACCTAGGATCGAGTGGAGAGGTTCTCTAGATTATGTTCCCAGTAGGGTAATTTCATATCTGAAGGCCCAACTAATGGTTAGGAAGGGGTGTTTGTCATATTTGGATTTTGTGGGGGATGTTGGTGCTGATACTCCTACCATTGATTCTGTTCTAGTAGTTAGAGACTTTCTGGATGTATTTCCTGTAGATCTGCTGGGCATGCCACCCAATAGGGACATTGATTTTGGTATGGACTTGGTGACTGGCACTCAGCCCATTTCCATTCCTCTGTATCATGTGGCACCAGCAGAGTTGAAGGAATTGAAAGAGCAGCTTGAGGAGCTTCTGGATAAAGGATTCATTAGGCCTAGTGTGTCGCCTTGGGGTGCGCCGATTCTATTTGTGAAGAAGAAGGATGGTACTATGCGGATGTACGTTGACTATAGATAGTTGAACAAAGTTACAATTAAGAACAAGTATTACCAGTTAAAGATTCGGTACTCTGATATTCTGAAGATGACATTCAGGACCCGCTACGGTCACTATGAGTTCCTTGTGATTGTGATGTCTTTTGGGCTGGCCAATGCCCCAGCAGCATTCATGCATCTGATGAACATTGTGTTCCATCCATATCTTGATTTGTTTGTCATTGTATTTAATGATGATATTCTGGTGTACTCGCATAGCCAAGAGGAGCATGCACAACATCTGAGGATTGTGCTACGGATGTTGAGGGAGGAGAAGCTTTATGCTAAGTTCTGTAAGTGTGGGTTTAGGCTCAGTTCGGTGGAGGTTTTGGGCACATGGTGTCCAGCGAGGGGATCAAGGTGGATCCGAAGAAGATTGATGCGGTTTAGAGTTGGCCCAAACTGTTTTCAGCTACTGAGATTTGGAGTTTTCTTGGCTTGGACAGATATTATCATCGTGTCGTGAAAGGTTTCTCGTCCATTGTAGCGCCTTTGACCAAGTTGACCCAGAAGGGTGCTCCATTCAGGTGGTCTGATGAGTGTGAGGAGAGCTTCCAAAGCTCAAGACTACCTTGACTACAACTCCAGTTCTAGTTATGCCTTCAACATTGGGTTGTTATACAGTGTATTGTGATGCTTCTCGGATTAGTATTGGGTGTGTCTTGATGTAGGAGGGTAGAGTGATTGCTTATGCTTCATGCCAGTTGAAGCCTCATGAGAACAACTACCCTGTTCATAATTTAGAGTTGGCATCCATCACTCATGCATTGAAGATTTGGAAGCACTATCTCTACGGCATGTCTTGTGAGGTATTTACAGATCATTGGAGTCTTAAGCACTTGTTCAAGCAAAAGGATCTAAATTTGAGGTAGCAGATATGATTGGAGCCGTTAAAAGACTATGATATTACCATTTTGTATCATCCCGGGAAGATCAATGTGGTGGCCGATGCCTTGAGTAGAAAGGTGGTGAGTATGGGTAGCCTTGCATATATTCTTGTTGGTCAGAGACTACTTGCATCAGATGTTCATGCCTTGGTCAATCAGTTTGTGAGATTAGATTTTTCGGAGCCTAGTCAGGTTCTAGCTTACATGGTTTATCGATCTTCTTTATATGATCGCATCAGAGAACGTCAGTATGACGACCCCCATTTGCTTGTCCTTAAGGACACGGTTCAGCACGATGATGCCAAGGAGGTTTCTATGAGATGATAGGGTGTTGCGGATGTAGGGTCAGATTTGTGTTCCCAATGTGGATGGGCTACGTGAGTTGATTCTTGAGGAGGCCTACAGTTCACGATATTCTATTCATCTGGGTGCAATGAAGATTTATCAGGACTTGAGGAAACACTATTGGTGGAGGAGAATGAAGAAGGACATAGTGGAGTTTGTAGTTCGGTGCTTGAATTGTCAGAAGGTTAAGTACGAGCATTAGAGGCCGGGCGATTTGCTTCAGAGGCTTAAGATTCTTGAGTGGAAATGGGAGCGTATCACCATGGACATCGTAGTTTGGCTCCCATAGACTTTGAAGAAGTTTGATGCTATTTGGGTGGTTGTGGACCGGTTGACCAAGTCCGCACATTTCATTCCAGTTTGGACTACGTATTCTTCGGAGCGGTTGGCTGAGATCAATATGCGCGAGATTTTACACCTTCACGGTGTGCCGATGTCCATTATTTCTGACCGGGGCACGCAATTCACATTACAATTTTTGAGAGCACTACAGCAAGAGTTAGGCACACTAGTTGAGTATAATATTCCACCCTCAGACGGACGGACAGTCCGAGCGCACCATTCAGATATTAGAGGATATGTTACCTATTTGTGTCATGGATTTCGGGGGTTCTTGGGATTGATTTCTACCGTTTGTAGAGTTTGCCTACAACAATAGCTACCGATCAAGTATTCAGATGGCACTGTATGAGGCCTTGTGTGGGAGGTAGTGTCGGTCTCCGGTTGGTTGGTTTGAGCCGGGTTTTGCTAGGCTATTGGGTACTGACTTGGTTCAGGATGCTTTGGAAAAGGTTAAGTTGATTCAGGATCGGCTTCACCGGGCACAGTCTAGACAGAGGAGTTACGCCGATCAAAAGGTTCATGATGTTGCCTACATGGTGGGGGAGAAGGTATTGCTCAGAATTTCACCCATGAAGGGTGTTATGTGGTTCGAGAAGAAGGGCAAGTTGAGCCCTCGGTATATTTTCCCTTTTGAGGTGCTTGAGAGTATTGGAGAGGTGGCTTACAAGCTTGCATTCATCCAGTGTTTCATGTTTCATGCCCCAGAAGTATTTCGGTGACCCACCTCATGTTTTGGACTTCAGCACGGTTCAGTTATATAGGGATTTGACTTATGATGTGGAGCCGATGGCTATTTTGGATCGGCAGGTTCGAAAGTTGAGTCAAAGAATAAAGGTTCAGTGAATTACAGTTGAGAGATCACCTAGTCGAGGAGGCTACTTGGCTACCGAGTGGAAGATACGGAGCAGATATCCACACCTATTTGAGACCCCGGGTATAATTCTGGACCCGTTTGAGAATGAACATTTGTTTAAGAGGGGAAGAAAGTAACCACCCGGCCAGTTATTTTGAGTATTGTAGCCTCGTTCCCCCATTTATCGCTTTTTTATGTTTGTTTGTTGTTATGTGACTTGCTAAGGTATTTGGTTTGATTTCGGGGATGTTTCAGAATTAATTGGGACACTTAGTCCCATGGTTGTAAGTCTAAGTTGCAAGAGATGACCAGATGTTGACTTATATGTAAATATCTCCTGAATGGAGTTTTGATGGTTCTGATAGCTCCGTATGGTTATTTTGGACTTAGGAGTGTGTCCGGATATTGATTTTGAGGTCCGTAGGTGATTTTGGCTTGAAATGGCGAAAGTTGGAAAAGTTGAAGTTTGGAGAGTTGAGAAGTTTGACTGAGAGTTGACTTTGTTGTTAACGGGCTCGGATTTTGGTTTCGGAAGTTAGAATACATCAGTTGCGTCATTTATGACTTGTGTGCAAAATATGAGGTCGATCAGAGTTGGTTTGATACGTTTCGGCATCGATTGTAGAAGTTGGAAATCCATTAGTTTCATTAGGATTTAATTGGGGTGCGGTTCATGTTTTTGATGTTGTTGATGTGATTTGACGCCTCGACGAAGTTCGTATCGTGTTTTAGGACTTGTTGGTACGTTTTGATGGGGTCCCGAGGGCCCCGGGTGTGAATCGGATAGAAATCGGGATCAAAATTAGGATTGCTGAAGTCTGGGGTCATCGCACCTGCGGTGGGTGTGGCCGTAGGTGCGGGGTTAGTCATCATAGGTGCAAGATTGGGTAGGAAGCCTGGGAGCACAGGTGCGAGGAAGATTCTACCTACGAGGTCGCAGATGCAGAAGAGTGGTCGCAGTAGCAGAAGAAGGACTTGAAGGGCAGGTCCGCAGAAGCGGAGTGTTTTGCGCAGAAGCGCACCCGCAGGTGCGGGCGTGGGATCACAGATGTGGTTGGTCGGGCCTTAAATGGCTTTTGCAGATTCGGATTTTAAACTGCAAAAGCGGTACCGCAGAAGCAAAAACACTGGGCAGTGCTGTAAGGATGAGGGTTAGAGTATTTTCTCCATTTTTGGACTTTGAGAGCTCGGATTAAGGCAATATTTGGAGGGGTTTTCACTAGATTTCAAGAGGTGAGCAACTTTTGATCATTTTTATATATTAATATTGAATTCCCATTGAATTGCCCACATAGATTAGGTGTTTTTGAGGTGAAATTTAGGGATTTTGACTTATGTATTGGAGAGTAAGATTTAGGGATTTGAGTGTCGATTTGTGGTCGGAATTTGATTATTTTGGTATGGTTTAACTCATTGTTGAATGGGTGTTCGGATTTTATAAATTTTGTCGGGTTCCAAAACGTGAACCAGGGTTGACTTTTTGGGTTGACTTTTTGAATTTGGTTAAAGAACTTAGCTTTATCATATGGAATCGATTTCTATGACTCGTATTGATTGTATTAAGTTGCTTGTGGCTAGATTCGAGTCGTTTAGAGGCCGATTCGTGAGCCAAGCGCTTGTTGGAGTAGGGATTAGCTCGGTTTGAGGTAAGTAACACTTCTAAACTTGGTACTGAGGGTACGAATCCTTGGAATTCGTGTTATGTGGTTGGTGCTGAGATGAAGCACATGCTAGGTCACGGGCATGTGGTATGCACGCCGCAGCAGGTTTTATTAGCGCTTGGGCAGGATTCGCCCCTCCGGAGTCCGACATACCAGCAGTGAGCATAGATACCTTACAGTGCTTAGTGATTGAGTGTAATGAGTGAGAGTTGAGACAGTCAGATTGTGTTCTCTGAGTGCGTAAGTATATGCGAGTATCATTGTGATGCATTTCATTTGGCATGCATATTTGTTTATGTAGGCATAGAGATGTAACATACCTCTGCTAGCTATACTTGGCACATTTTTCTGGTATTGAGCTTAATTGTTGAATTTGAAAGCATGTCTACATTTTCGTAATGTGTATAAATTGATTATGAGATTTCTCTATGTATTACTGTCATTTCAATGTTATACAGTATTATTATTATTATTTGGATTTGGACTGTACCTTTCTGGCTCGTCACTGCTTTCAGCCCAAGGTTAGTCCTATTATTTATTGAGTACATTGGGTCGATTGTACTCATACTATACTCTGCACTTCGTGTACAGATCAAGGTGCATTTGGACCCGGTGGTTGCTAGACTTGGACCATTATCTACTTGGAGACTTTTGAGGTCGGTTGTACTCAACTCTCCTTCTTTTCAGTTAATTTAGCATTGTTCTATCTTTCCAGACAGTTGTAGTTGAAATTTTGACTGTGTTGTCATGTAGTAGCTCATGTACTTTGTGACACTCGAATTTTAGGAATTTCGTATTTGGGTAGCTGTTATTCTTATCGATTATTTATGAGATTTTTTACTGTTAAACTTATTTCGGCATATTTTCAATTTAAAAATACGTAGTTATTTGTAATTGTCGGCTTACCTAGTATTGTGATAAATGCCATCATGACATGTGAGATTTTGGGTCGTGACAAGTTGGTATCAGAACCTAGGTTACATAGGTCTCACAAGTCATGAGCAGCTTTAGTAGAGTCTTTTGGATTGGTACGGAGACGTGTTTACTTATCTTCGAGAGGCTACCAAACCATTAGGAAAACTTCACTTTCTTGTATTCTTGTTGTGCAAATTTGTTAATCCCGAAAATTAAACTTTTATTATTCTATTCTCTCATAGATGTCGAGGAAACGTGCTACTGGATCGGGCGGATGGCCACCAGTACCACCAGCTAGGGCCGCGATAGGCCAGGCCATAGTAGAGGCCGAGGTACAACTCATACAGCAACTAGAGCAACACATGTAGAGCCACCAGTTGCTACTGCTCAGGAGCAGATACCAAATGTGGTTGAGCTGGTGGGACCAACTCAAGCACCAGCTGTGCCCATTGTGATTTCAGGCCTTTAGGAGGCTAGATTTTTTGCTAGATATTGACTATATGCACTAGCCTTTCTTAGACAAGTTCAATTCAGGTTGCACTAACCACGTCTTAGGCCAGGGGAGGTGCTCAGACTCCTGCTGCCCTTACACCAGAGCAGGTAGTTTAGGGACTACAGACACCGGGGGTACTACTAGCCCAGCCGGTTGCACTTGCTCAGGCCTAGGTGGGTCCACATATGAGTGATGAGGAGCAAAAGAGGCTAGAGCAGTTTGGAAGGCTCATGCCTCCAACATTCGGTGGGGCTGAGTCAAAGGATGTTCAGGAATTCTTAGACAGGTGCCCGTAGATTCTTTGCATGTCGGGTATTTTGGAGACTAATGGAGTCTTATTTACTACTTTTCAGATGTCGGGGTAGCCTTCAGATGGTGGGAGGCCTATGAGTTGAGCAGGTTAGTCGGCGCTGCACCACTTACGTGGCATGAGTTCACAATTCTCTTCTTAGAGAAGTTTGTTCCACATACCCACAGGGAGGAGTTACTTAGGTAGTTTGAGTAGCTACAACAGGAGGGTATGTCAGAGACATAGTATGAGATAAGATTTTCAAAGTTGGCTCGTTACCCGATCTGGTTGGTTCCCATAGAGAGGAAGAGGATCAGGAGATTCATTGATGGACTCAGCTATGGACTGCACTTCATCATGACTCGGGAGATTACATCGTACTCCATCAGTTCAGGGTTCATCTATGCCAGGTCTTTCTAGTAGTTATTCTAGCTCTCAGGGTCCGATTCACTACCTGCCGCCATTGTCGGAGCGGTGTTGCTTTGAGTGTGGAGAGTTTGGTCATGTAAAGAGGTATTGTCCCCGTCTTTTGGGAGTTCCAGTTCAGCAGATGGGCCAGGCTATGACTTTTGCAACAATTACTTCACCACCCGCTCAGCCAACTCAGGGTGGAGCTCAGGTAGCTAGAGGCCGCCCTAAACGTGGAGGCCGGTCAGGTGGCGGTCAGGCGCGATTCTATGCTTTCCCTGCCAGGCCAGAGGCCTTTGCTTCAAATTCAATAATCACAGGTATTTTCTCAATATACCACAAGGATGCTTCCATATTATTTGACCCTGGTTCCACTTATTCATATATATCATCATATTTTGCTCGTTATTTGGATATGCCCCGTGAGTCCTTAGTTTCATATGTTCATATATCTATGCCGGTAGGCGATTCTACTATTGTGGACCGAGTGTATCGGTCATGTATGGTGACCATTGTGGGATTGGAGATGAGAGTTGATCTCTTATTGCTTAGTATGTTTGATTTTGACGTGATTCTATGCATGGATTGGTTGTCCACATGTCATGCTATTCTGGATTGTCATGCTAAGACCGTGACGTTGGCGATGCCGAGGTTACCTAGGATTAAGTGGAGAGGTTCTCTGGACTATGTTCCCAGAAGGGTGATTTCATATCTGAAGGCCCAACATATGGTTGGGAAGGGGTATTTGTCATATTTGGATTTTGTGAGGGATGTTTTTGCTGATACTCCTACCATTGATTCTATTTCGGTAGTGCGAGACTTTTTGGATGTATTTCCTGCAGACTTGTTGGGCATGCCGCCCGACAGGGACATTGATTTTGGTATTGACTTGGTGCCGGGCACTCAGCCCATTTCTATTTCTCCGTATCGTATGGCACCAGCAGAGTTGAAGGATTGAAACAGCAGGTTCAGGAGCTTCTTGATAAGGGGTTCATTATTCCTGGGTTGTCGCCTTGGGGCGCACTTATTCTGTTTGTAAAGAAGAAGGATGGTACTATACTGATGTGCATTGACTATAGATTGTTGAACAAAGTTATAATTAAGAACATGCATTATTTTCCGCGCATTGATGACTTATTTGACCAACTTCAGGGAGCTAAAGTGTTCTCTAAGATTGATTTGAGGTCTGGGTATCACCAGTTGAAGATTCGGGTCTGTGATATTTTAAAGATGGCATTCAGGACTCGCTATGGTCACTATGAGTTGCTTGTGATGTCTTTTGGGCTGACCAATGCTCCAACAACATTAATTTATTTGATGAACAGTGCATTCCAGCCATATCTTGATTCGCTTGTCATAGTATTTATTGATGATACTCTGGTGTACACGCGTAGCCAGGAGGAGCATGTACAACATCTTAGGATTGTGCTACAAATGTTGAGGGAAGAGAAGCTTTATGTTAAGTTCTCCAAGTGTGAGGTTTGGCGCAGTTCAGTGGCTTTTTGGGGCACGTGGTGTCCAGCGAGGGGATCAAGGTGGATCCGAAGAAGATTGAGGTGGTTCATAGTTGGCCCAGACCGTCTTCAGCTACTGAGATTCAGAGTTTTCTTGTGTTGGTCGTATATTATCATCGCTTCGTGGAGGGTTTCTCGTCCATTGCAGCGCCTTTGACCAAATTAACCCAGAAGGGTATTCCATTCAGGTGGTTTGATGAGTGTGGGGAGAGCTTCCAGAAGCTCAAGACTGCCTTGACCACAACTCCAGTTCTAGTTTTGCGTTCAGTATCGCATTCTTATATAGTGTATTGTGATGTTTCTCAAATTGGTATTGGGTGTGTGTTAATGCAGGAGGCTAGAGTGATTGCTTATGCTTTATGCCAGTTGAAGCCTCATGAGAAAAACTACCTCGTTCATGATTTGGAGTTGGTAGCCATCATTCATGCATTGAAGATATGGAGGCACTATCTGTACGGGTTGTCTTATGAGGTATTTACAGATCATCGAAGTCTTCAGAACTTGTTCAAGCAAAATTACCTAAATTTGAGACAGCGGAGATGGTTGGAGCTATTAAAAGACTATGATATTATCATTTTGTATCATCTCGGGAAGGCTAATGTAGTGGCCAATGCGTTGAGTAGAAAGGTGGTAAGTATGGGTAGCCTTGCATATATTCCTGTTGGTGAGAGACCGCTTGCATCAGATGTTCAGGCCTTGGCCAATCAGTTTGTAAGGTTAGATGTTTTGGAGCCTAGTCGGGTTCTAGCTTGCGTGGTTTCTCGCTCTTCTTTATATGATCGCATCAGAGAGTGTCAGTATGATGACCACCATTTGCTTGTCCTTAAGGACACGGTTCAGCATGGTGATGCTAAGGAGGTTTCTATTAGATATAATGGGGTATTACGGATGCAGGGTTGGATTTGTGTGCCCAATGTCGATGGGCTACATGAGTTGATTCTTGAGGAGGCCCATAGTTCACGGTATTCCATTCATCCAGGTGCCGCAAAGATGTATCAGGACTTGAGGCAGCACTATTGGTGGAGGAGAATGAAGAAGGACATAGTGGAGTTTGAAGCTCGGTGATTGAATTTTCAGTAGGTGAAGTACGAGCATCAGAGGCCGGGCGATTTGCTTAAGAGGCTTGAGATTCCTGAGTGGAATTGGGAGTGTATCACCATGGACTTCGTAGTTAGGCTCCCATGGACTATGAAGAAGTTTGATGCTATTTGGTTGGTTGTGGACCAGTTGACTAAGTCCGCACATTTCATTCCAGTTAGGACTACTTATACTTCGGAGCGGCTGGCTGAGATCTATATCTGCGAGATTGTTCGCCTTCACGGTGTGCTGGTGTCCATTATTTCAGATCGGGGCACGCAGTTCACATCGTTATTTTGGAGAGCAGTGCAGCAAGAGTTAGGCACATGAGTTGAGTTGAGTACATCATTCCACCCTCAGACGGACGTACAATCCGAGTTCACCATTCATATATTGGAGGATATGCTACGTGCTTGTGTCATAGATTTCGGGGGTTCTTGGGATCAGTTTCTACCGCTTGCAGAGTTTGCCTACAATAATATCTACCAATCAAGTATTCAGATGGCTCCGTATGAGGCCTTGTGTGGAAGACAATGTCGGTCTCCGGTTGGTTGGTTTGCGCCGGGTGATGCTACACTATTAGGTGTTGACTTGGTTCAGGATGCTTTGGAAAAGGTGGAGTTGATTTAGGATCAACTTCACATGGCACACTCTAGACAGAAGAGTTACGCTGATCGGAAGTTCGTGATGTTGCCTACATGGTGGGGAAGAAGGTATTGCTCAGAGTTTTTCCCATGAAGGGTGTTATGAGGTTCGAGAAGAAGGCAAAGTTGAGCCCTCGGTATATTATCCCTTTTGAGGTGCTTGAGAGTATTGGAGAGGTGGCTTACAAACTTGCATTACCACCTAGTCTATCGACAGTTCGTCCAGCGTTTCATGTTTCCATGCTTCGGAAGTATTTCGGTGACCCATCTGATGTTTTGGACTTTAGCATGGTTCAGTCAGATGGGGATTTGACTTATGATGTAGAGCCACTGGCCATTTTTTATCAGCAGGTTCAGAAGTTGAGGTCAAAGAATATAGCTTCAGTGAAAGTACAGTGGAGAGGTTAGCTGGTCGAGGAGGCTACTTGGGAAACTGAGTGGGAGATGCGGCACATATATTTGAAACCCTAGGTATGATTTTGGACCCGTTCGAGGACTAATGTGTGATTAAGAGGGGGAGAATGTAATGACCTGGCCGGTCATTTTGAGTATTGTAGCCATCTTCCCCCATTTATCGCTTATTTTATTTTCGTTTATTGTTATGTGACATGTCGGGGTAGTTGGTTTGGTTCCGGAGATGTTTCGGAATGCATTGGGATACTTAGTCCCAAGGTTGGAAGTCTAAGTTGAATGAGTTGACCGGATGTTGAAGTATGTGTAAATGACTCCTTAATGGAGTTTTGATGGTTTCGATAGCTCCGTATGGTGATTTTGGAGGTCCGTAAGTGATTTTGGCTTGAATTGGCGAAAGTTAGAAAAGTTAAAGTGTTTAGAGTTGACAAGTTTGACCGAGAATTGACTTTGTTGTTACTGGGCTAGGATTTTGATCCTGAAAGTTGGAATAGGTCCGTTGTGTCATTTATGACTTGTGTGAAAAATTTGATGTTAATCGGAGTTGGTTTGATAGGTTTCGGCATTGATATTAGAAGTTGGAAATCCATTAGTTTCATTAGGCTTGAATTGGGGTATGATTCATTTTTTTTATGTTATTGATGAGATTTGAGGCGTCGACTAAGTTCGTATCGTGTTTTAGGATTTGTTGATATGTTTGGATGTGGTCCCAGAGGCCCCGTGTGTGAATCAGATTTAAATCGGGATCAAAATTGGACTTAGAGGATTGCCGAAGCAGCTGAAGTCTGGTGTCATCGCACCTGCGGTAGGTGTGGCCGCAGATGCGGTCACGCAGGTATGGGGTGAGTCGTCGCAGGTGCGGGTTTTGGGGAGGAAGCCTGGGAGTGCAGGTGCGAGGAAGATTCCGCACCTGCGAGGTCGCAGATACGGAAGAGTGGTTGCAGAAGAGGACTTGAAGGGAAGTTCCGCAGAAGCGGAGCATTTTGCGTAGAAGTGTACCCGCAGGTGCGGCATGGGATCGCAAATATGGTTGGTCGGGCCTAAAGTGGCTTCCACAGATACGGATTTTTAACCGCAAAAGCGGTACTGCAGAAGCAGCGTTTTGGGCCGCAGATGCGAAAACGCTGGCCAGTGCTATAAGGACGAGGGTTAGAGTATTTTCTCCATTTTTGGACTTTGAGAGCTCGGATTGAGGCGATTCTTGAAGGGGTTTTTACTATATTTCAAGAGGTAAGCAACTTTTGATCGTTTTTATCTATTAATATTGAAGACCCATTGAATTTCCCAAATAGATTAGGTGTTTTTGAGGTGAAATTTGGGGATTTTTGGCCCATGTATTGGAGAGTAAGATTTGGGGATTTGAGTGTCGATTTGTGGTCGGAATTTGATGATTTTGGTATGGTTGGACTTATTGTTGAATGGGTGTTCGAATTTTGTAAATTTTGTCGGGTTTCAAGATGTGGGCCCGGGGTTGAATTTTTGAATTTGGTTAAAGAACATAGCTTTATCATATGGAATCGATTTCTATGACTTGTATTGATTGTATTAAGTTGCCTGTGGCTAGATTCGAGTCGTTCGGAGGCCGATTCGCGAGCCAAGCGCTTGTTGGAGTAGGAATTAGCGCGGTTTGAGGTAAGTAACACTTCTAAACTTGGTACTGAGGGTATGAATCCCTGGAATTCGTGTTATGTGGTTAGTGTTGAGGTGGCGCACATGCTAGGTCACGGGCGTGTGGGCGTGCACCGTAGTAATTGTGACTCGGTTGATTCTATGATACCGTGTAGTTATCAAACCTTATTGCTATTAATGTAATCCTTACATGTTAGAGTAATTGAGCTGCAATCCATGTTAGAAATCATATTTAGGCTATATTCTTATTCCATTGGAACCCGCTGAGATCATTTCTATTGTTGAAATATTTGCTTAAACTGCAATTTTATACTCAGTCACATTCATCATTTGCATATCATATCTTAGTCTCTGTTGTCATTTATTGTTATATCATGTTATCATTGTTCACGCTGATTGGAATGAGATTTGTGAGCCCGAGAAACTGGAGACATTGATGACTGAGTTGGGGCCTGAGGGGCGGACTGTGAGTGATATTGATGGGATTAGGCTGCATGCCGTAGCAAGTTCTATTGATTCATGATGGGATCGGGTTGCACGCCGCAGCAGGTATTACTGATTCATGATGAGATCGGGCTACATGCAGCAGTAGGTTTTATTAACGCCTGGGCAGGATATGCCCCTCCGGAGTCTAACATACCAGTAGTGAGCGCAGGTACCGTACAATGCTGAGTGATTGAGTGTGATGAGTGAGAGTTGAGACAGTCAGATTGAGTACTCTGAGAGCGTAAGTACATGTGAGTATCACTGTGATGCATTGCATTTAACATGGATATTTATTTATGTCGGCATAGAGATGTAACATACCTCATGCTAGATATACTTGGCACATTTTACCGGTATTGAGGTTAATTGTCGAATTTGAAATCATGTCTATATTTTTGTACTATGTAAAAACTGATTATGAGATTTCTCTAAGTATTACTATCATTTTCCTAATATACCATACTGTTATTATTTGGATTTGGACTGTACCTTTCTGGCTTGTCATTGATTTCAGCCTAAGGTTAGGCCTATTACTTATTGAGTACATTGGATCGGTTGTACTCATACTACTCTACACTTCGTGTGCAGATTTAGGTACATCTGGACCTAGTGGTTGCTAAACTTGGAGCATTATCTGCTTGGAGACTTTTGAGGTAGCTTCTTTGGCATCCGCAGACCTCAATTCTCCTTCATTTCAATTTATCTAGTACTGTTCTATCTTTCCAGACAGTTGTATTAGAAGTTTTGACTGTGTTGTCATATAGTAGCTCGTGTACCATGTGGCACCCGAATTTTGGAAATTTTGTATTTGGGTCGTAGTTATTCTTATCAATTATTTATGAGATTATTCACTGTTAAACTTATTTCGGCATGTTTACAATTTTAAAATGTGTAGTTATTTGTGATTGTCGGCATACCTAATATTGTGATAGGCGCCATCATGACATGTGAGATTTTAGGTCGTGACCATTGTTTCGAGAATTAATGGTTGCAAATATTGATTCATGCCTTTTTGACTAGGTTCTTACTTGAGAAAGAGAGACCTAGTCTAGAAAAACTTAGCTAAATAGAAATTGGGCTAGTTAAGATTTTGGCTAGCCTAATTAAAGGTTTTGAACTAGAGATAGGGAAAATCCGACTTGAGCTCATATCAACTACTTGACTTGATACCCAATTGGGATTGAGAAAGCTAATCTAAGCAAAATCACTCTATGACCAAGAGGTATTGAGTGGGTAACTAGAGTTGAGAGCTGTAATACACCCCGATGACGAAACAAGCGTTATCATAATTAACGCATTAAGGTAATACCTAAGTGAAGGTTACATCCCTATGCCTTTTACCCTTTTTGAAAAACAACAAAAATAATTACTCAATCTCTAGTTTCTTTTCTCTAGTTAATCTCTAGTTTCTTTTCTCTATTAATCATTGCATGGTTATCCATTTTGCTTCTGTACTTCAAATCTTGTTGTTCTTTCTGTTTTCACCATTTAATTTCAAAAGCCCTAATCATGGAGTCACAGACCAAAATGTGAAACTTGAATTCGTCTGGCCTTTCAAATCGAAGCAAGCATGAAGACATTAGTTGGCTTCATCATTAATATTCGATATCCAGAGGTCAAATGTAATGATCTTTGGGTATTAGGGTTCCGACCGATGGTCTCTCATGCTTCAACAGTTGATCTCTCACTTCCCATGCCCAGGTAATTATCTATCACTGTTTTTCACCTATGCTTATCTCTGATTTTCAATCAATCGTGCTCACATCATCAACTCTCCGTCATCTTCCACCATCTAGTTTGAATATGTGAACCTAAGGCATTGAATTCCACTATAAATAGAGCCTTCAATGCTCTCACCTAACAGATCTTACAAGAGCTAAGAAACCTAATACGAGCACCAAAAACCACACTAAGATTTCAAAGTTTAAGCTCTCTTATTGATTTATGTTTCTTTTTTGTTTTTGTGTTCTTTCACTGTTTCAAAGCTTGAAATTTTGGTTTCTAGACGGCTACGTTAAACCTTTGTTTGGCATGTTGCACATAAGGAGGTCAGTATACCTCCACTCCTTCTTTTTTGATTATCTTATTCGAAATCATGAATACACTGTTGTATTTCTATTGACTGCTTTCGTTTATGATGTTTGTCATTAGCTTATAACTGTTTGTTCCTGCTCATAATGATTTGTTATTGATTTATGACTGACTGATATACTTTTATGTGTCTTGAACCAGTATTGATTGAACAATTATGCGACCTTGATGACTGTTATTCTAAATCAAACAGCCTATGCAATTAAGATCCTTGACGTGCCTTAATGACTTTCCATATTTATCTAGACTTCATATTTCTTTAATGTTCTGCTATGGTCTTCATATCTATCACACAATTTTCGTTTAGTGTAGTATGTTGTTCTGTATTTGAGGTTGTTGTTTGATGACTTTAACTAGAACATACATGAATTCTTAAGGTTTAATCCTTTATCACTTAGTTGGAGTATATCAGTCTAAGTGTTTAAGTTGCTTTCTTTCTTCACTAGAATGTTTTTTTAATTCTGAAACAACCTTTGAGTCATTACTGTGAAAGTCTTGTATCTTTATTTAACTGTTAATCACATCTGTGAGCCTTATTATATGAAGTAATCTCATTAAGGTAACTAGGCCAACTCTAATGAACTTCAGTAACTATTCTTGTGTGTATTCTGTCATGATCAAGTCATCTCTCATGAATTAAGCTATAATCATATTTGTTGTGGCTGAGTATTAATTATTATGCCAGTAGGTTGAATAGAACTCCATCATGTTCGGACCATCACCCCTTTATATGTACAGCTAAGTTAAACCTACTTAGTATAAAGTCTCCCTTGTCTTGAACTTCTTTAATGATATTATTGACTTGACTTCATAAGGTTTGAAACTCAACCATGTTTGTAAAGTCATAGCCTTGGCTCAAATATCTTATGTATGCACTTGAATGAAAGTTTTGCATCCATCTTCGTTTGTCCTTTATGTTCATGCTTGTGCATCCAGTATCATTAAAACCTGCTGAGGTTATCTGAGTCTACTATAATCCACTATTATAATCAATGAAAGACTTTGAGATTATCTGCTTTGGTTGAATATTGAAATGTGCTTTGACCTTCAAATAAAGACAGCATGAATGTGAGATGTAGAGCTCTTTGAAAAGAAAGCAGTCGTGTCACATGATTAGGGAAATATTGGCCTGTCAATCAGCACAAACAGCTCTGTTAATGCTCTTAAGAGATTCCTAAATGAAGCTAACAACTCAACATCTAACACAAGTCAAGACCTAGTTTATGATCTCTGCTATTTGTTTTTAGGAAATCCACTAGGCAAGGTGCCTAGGGATAGTTTTTATATATATTTAAAACCAAAACAAAAACAAGATAATGTGATGCCTTACAAAAAGTAAGGGGATATCCTATGAGAATTACATAAGCCTAATACCAATTTTGAGAAAGGGATACTCAATACTGGTAATACAATTTGGTCTAATACTAACATGGCAAAGTGGTCTACTAAAATAGCAAAAACACTGCATATAAACTAGCCCTATGGAGCAATCAAAAATGTACTCATTTATCCTCCAAAGTTAAGAATTCATCGTCTTCAAGCGTATCCTCATGTATGTCCAGAATTTGGGCAGAGTTACTCGCGTGTATTGTAGCTGCTTTGGTTTCAGTTTTTCTTGTGATTGTGAGTGTAAGTAGCAGCATAATGTTCGATCATATTTCCCTCCATGTTGAGAAGATAGCCTACAAACACTAACCATTGAAACTGGCCACAGTAATTCATACTTGGTGCATTTTGCATTGCCCATCATTGTAATTTCTTGTTGCCCAAGCAAGTTGACATCCAATTGTCGTGTATGATCCTTGTTAGTGCCCAGAAAATCCAGTCATATGATTCATCCTCTAATATCCTAGATAGTAGTTTTACATGGTATTTCTTGTGAAGTTGACCCAAGGCTCCCGCATAATTGCCCAAAAGACAGTGTGTTAGCATGATACCACTCGCAATTTTGGGTTCAAGCAGTCACCCCTATACCATGTGATTTGATATCCTATGTTGGTACTTGTATCTGCTAGCTAAAATAAATTAGAATTACATTAGAGATTACACATTTTTGCCCAGGTTTTATGGCCATCAAGAAATCTGGGCAGTGGTGGCTTGAACTGGTCAGCTGCATTATGTCTTGTTGTCTCCATGCTTATGCTTACCATCAACACTTGTTCAAGGGAATGAGTACAAAGTGCTAATACCATGCATTGAATTTGTGTTAAATGGTAATACATGGATACAGTAACATCTCCTACAAAAAAGAACACATCGTTAGTAAAAAGACTGCTCACTATGCTCTCCTCCATAAGGATTTGAACATGATGAACCAAGCCAATGAATCCAGCCTTCTCCATGGCCTTACTATTCCTCTCCTACATAAGGATTTGAGATTGATTACCCATAGATTCCTCCAGCATTTTTCCACTTTGATCCTCCTCACCTACTATCTCCATATCAGTCAACTCCTGGCAACCTTTATCCGTAAATATGGACATTGTGATTTGTCACTATTAACGAGCCTTCTACCTTGTGCATCTAATTGATCAAAATTGTTCACCTCAATAAGTCCATTATCAAGAGCAAGATTTGCTAAGTAATCTGCCAACCTATTACCCTCTCGCATAATATGTGAGACCCTAAAATTGCATCTCTCCATGATGACCTTGATCTCTTCAATGTATGCAGCCACTAACCTAGGTGTCACCCACGTACCTTCCACTACATTCTTCAATAGCATGGAGTCAGTTTGCAATAATACTTGTGTATACATGATGCACGCAGTGTCTTAGTGCTTCTAGAATTGTGAGTGCTTCAACCTCAGTATTAGTAGCCTTCTGAATTTTCTTTCCCCATGCAAACTTGACATCTCCTTCCTCATCCCTTACTACAAAGCCAATTGCGCTCTTGCCTGGGTTGCCCCTTGATACCCCATCAGTATTTACTTTCATCCACCCTTGATCAGGAAAATCCCAAACCACCTTTGTGACCTTCAAGCGTGGAGTATATCCTTCCAATAGTTGTATTATGTCTAGCCATTTGTGAGGTACATTCTGTAAACTTGGCTTTCTTACTCTGACCAGTGCTTGCAGTGTAGAAGATATCTGATATATCACTCTATTAATTGATACAGCTTTACCATATTTATAACAATTCCTTCTCTTCCAAAGTTCCCACATAATTATTGAAGGTTGAGCTTGAAATATAGGTTTAAATCTTGGTATGACCTGGGAAGTCCAACATTTTGTTATTGCTTGTTGTAATGTAAGTCCTCCATTGATATCCCTGCATTCGATAGAAAGTAGTACCTTTGTATATATTTTTTTGTGATCATGCACTCCTTCTGTTCTTTAATGATCTCATACATGTTTGCAATGTCTTGAAACTGCATTAAGCTCTCTCTCTCTCTCTCTCTCTCTCTTTCTCTCTCTCTCTCTCTCTCTCTCTCTCTCTCTCTCTCTCTCTCTCTCTCTCTCTCTCCTTTTAAATCAATTGAACCTAGTCTGTGAACTCTAAAAGTCTCTTGTTGCTACTGCTTGGATATAACAACATGCTTATTCTTAGTGAGATTAGTGTGAGGTTAATATTCTTAGAAAAAGGTGATCATGTCACTAATTTCAAAGATAGATAAGGCTGGTAGCATGAGATTCTGTTGAGCACTCTTAGGAGTTCCATTTTAATTTGAAACTTGTAGTCTTGTTGAACTCTTATTGTATCTTGTTATTTCTAACAGCATATGTAGAGGTCCTGACTATGACTATTTTGTTTAAATCCTTGTTGATGCTTTCAAAAGCTTCCAGTAGTGTTGTTAACTTATGTGTGCTAAAGACAGGAGTTGTGTTAAGCTAATCAGTGCTTAGTCTAATTAGGGGTTGTCAAGACAAATACATATGTATTCATAAATTATTGAAGATTTGAACTATGTGCTCTTTCTCTATCCTAAGATACATGATCTCAGTTATTTGGTTCTTTAGTGGTAACATGATAATATCTTTGCCTTTATGTGTGTTTAAAACGTAGCCTTTGGACCTGCTTAATATGTTAATCACCCACTTACTTTTGGAAATATGGTTATGAAAATGTAGATAAAACTGTCTTGTGCCCTTATGATATTCTGTTTGATCCTCATAAGAGAGGTGTACACTTCGGTGGTATGGTATTGTTATGGTGATTGGTTTACATTGAAAGTGCCTCATTGGCACTTAAACCTTTGGGAAAGAGTGAGTCATTAATGGTTAGGGGTATTTAAGAGTATAGTTTAACTCTTGATTGGGATGCTCTCCCTGACACAAGCATTGCCCTGGGCCCTAGAGACCCTTGTGAACTTTGAAGTGTCAGGGTATTCAAAAGGGGCTTTGATCTCGAGTGGAACTCTACCCTTAGCCCCTAATCCATTGATGTTCATTACTCCTTTTGGTTTAGTGTTTAATGATAACGAAAGATTTTCAATGTAAATCATTTACCATATATAACCTCTACATTAGTATGACCTTTCATAAAATTTAAGTACTGTTAGTTGCTATATTTTGCTCAAGTCATTTACTCATATATTTCATGTATGATGTATGTATTTAATATCGTTTCTAATGACTTTCTCTCTTTCTTTTGAACATGTACAACTATTGGGTCTGCCGAGTTCTCACAGAACTCAAGCCCAAACCCTGCATCATGCATATAAAATCTGGAGCATGTTGCTATCTATTCTGCTAATTATTGGGCCTACCTCTTTCAGGCACAAACCAGAGTCACTCTTCATCCTTTACTGCTTTATTCAAATATTCCCGCATTTCTCTTTCATCAACAACAGAGAAATCACAAGTTGAATCTTGTTTTGACTCATGCAAAATAGGGTGCAACGGGATTAGCACAACCAACCAATGTGTAGTGAATCAACTAGCCGGTGGAAACTTCATGACAATGCCTGATGCGGAGGCGTGTGACATTCTAGATGAGATGGCGGAAACGTCATCGGCTTGGCAGTCCCGAGCTACTGTTCAGCAAGGTGATCATAATATGATACACCTCGACAAAGAGTTGCAAGACCATGGGTAAGCCATTTCCGAATTGATAATAACCATGACTCAACTAGCAAAGGCCCAACTAAATCAAGTGCAAGCTCCTAAGAAAGTTCATGCTATGAAGGGAGTTAATATTTTGGTGAACAAGAAGAGAATTAGAGGACCGAGGGTCTATGAATTCAAACCCAAGTGGAGAACTATGTGCAAGATGATAGCGTTTTTTTATCAAGATGATTCTTATAATAAGGAAGAAGAGGAAGTTCAATATGTGAATAATTTTCAAGGACAAAGAAACAACTTCCAAGGCTCAAATCAACAACACTAGCGACCACAAAATAACCATGGCAATTGGAATTACAACAATCAAGGAAACTGGCATAATAACAACAACCAAGGAAATTGGAGTAGAAACAACTAAGAAAATTAGGGAGGCAACAATCAAGGTGGTTGGGTGAACAATCAAGGCAACCGGGGTCGAGTTTTTAAAGGCCCCCAATGTATCAACAACCAAGCAACCCACCTCCTTATCCTTCCCATGGTTCAAGTTCTTCAGACAATGAGATGGGACATATTGAGAATATGTTCAAGCAAATGATGGAAAAAAATGCTAATTCGAATGCTCATCTTGCCTCTCACAACACATCAATCTTTAATCTAGAAGTTCAAATGGGGCAAATCTCTCAAGTTCTAAATTCTCATCCTAAGGGTGCACTACGAAGTGACACGGTGGTAAACCCAAAGGGTGGTAACAATACGGGGCATGCTATGGTGGTTATTACAAGAAGTGGAAGAGACGGGAATGCACCCACCTCAAATAAAAGGCTACTTGTCGATGATGACCAAGTGATACAAGAAGAAGAGATCACAAAAAATGTTGTTCAAGTAAATGAGGAAATTCGGATTGATATTGATGATAGTATTGAAGAGACTCAAGAGGAGGTGAACCCGTCTAGGGATCACATCATTGACATACCGGAACCGGTAGTGCAGAAGGAAAAGGCACCATTGCCTAAGCCTCCACCTCCATAGCCTCAAAGACTTGCCAAGCAAAATGGTGAGAATCAATTCAAGAAGTTCATTCAAATGATGAAGAGTCTTTCAATCAATGTGCCATTGGTAGAAACTTTGGAGCAAATTCCCGGTTATGCAAAGTTTATGAAAGATCTTGTGACCAAGAAGCGGTCGATGAATTTTTAAACTATTAAGGTCACTCATCAAGTGAGTGCAATTGTTCATTCAATGGCCCCTCACTTGGAGGATCCCGGTGCTTTCATGATTCCTTGTACAATTGGGAGTGCCTAGTTTGCTAAAGCTCTTTGTGATCTTGGGGCAAGTATAAACTTGATGCCCTATTCAATTTTTAAGATTTTGGGAATTGGAAAACCAAGACCCACTTCTATGAGGTTGCAAATGGCTGATCATTCCATGAAGAGACTGTTGGGTGTGATTGAAGATGTTTTTAGTCCGGGTTGATAAATTTATTTTTTCGGCGGACTTTATTATTCTAGATTGTGAAATTGATTATGAAGTGCCCATCATTCTTGGGAGACCTTTCCTTGCTACGGGTAAGGCTCTTTGTGATGTAGATGCCGGAGAACTCACTTTCCGGGTTGGTGATGAAAACGTGGTATTCCATGTGTGTAAGTCCATGCGGCAACCAAATGGGAATGAGGTGTGTTCTTTTGTGGACTTGGTGACCGATGTCATTGTTGATGATACAAGTGCAACAATCAATATTGGTGATATGTTGGAGGCCGTTTTGCTCAATTTTGATGATGACGAGATGGATGGTTTCATGGAAGGTGTGGACTCTTTGCAAGGAATGGGGTCATACAACTATGCACCCCAGAAATTATCTTTGGATCTTGAGAATAGGAAGACTCCTCCTACAAAACCTTCTATTTAAGAGCTACCTACTTTGGAGTTGAAGTCATTGCCTTCACAACTTCAGTATGAATTTCTTGGCCCTTGTTCTACTTTACTGGTTATTCTTTCCTCTTGTTTGACTAACGTGCAGGTTGATTCCACAATGGCGGTGTTACAAAAGAGGAAGAAGGATATTGGGTGGACTTTGGTGAATATTCGGGGTATAATCCCTGCCTTTTGCATGCATAATATCAAGTTGGAGGATGGTGCTAAACCATCCATTGAACATCAAAGAAGACTCAATGAGGCTATGTAAGAAGTTTTCAAGAAGGAGATTATCAAGTGGTTGGATGCGGGGTTGTCTACCCCATCTCTGATAGTTCATGGACATCTCCGGTTCAATGTTTCCCAAAGAAGGGGGGCATGATTGTGGTTACCAATGATAAGAATGAGTTGATTCCTACAAGAACGGTGACCGGTTGGAGGGTTTGTATGGATTATCGCAAGCTCAACAAAGTTACAAGGAAGGATCACTTTCCACTTCCTTTCTTAGATCAAATGCTCGATAGATTGGCCGGCCGTTCTATCTATTGTTTTCTTGATGGGTACTCGAGCTACAACCAAATTCTCATTGCTCCGAAAGATCAAGAGAAAACAATCTTTACATGTCCCTATGGTACTTTTGCTTTCAAGATAATGCCATTTGGTTTGTGCAATGCACCGGCGACATTTCAACAGTGTATGATGGCTATTTTCACGAACATGGTAGAGAACTACCTTGAAGTTTTCATGGATGACTTCTCGGTGGTTGGGGATTCTTTTGATGATTATCTTGCAAATTTGAACAAAGTGATGGCTAGATGTGAAGAGACCAACTTGGTACTCAATTGGGAGAAATGCCATTTCATGGTTGAAAAAGGTATTGTCCTTGGCCATAAAATCTCAAGGAATGGAATTGAAGTTGACAAGGCAAAAAATGAGGTGATTTCTAAGCTTCCACCCCCAACTTCTATGAAGGGTGTGCGAAGTTTCCTAGGCCATGCGGGCTTCTACCGGTGCTTTATCAAAGATTTCTCTAAAGTGGTGAACCCTTTGTGTAAGCTTCTTAAGAAATATGCCAAGTTCAATTTCAATGATGATTGCATGAGGGCTTTTGAATTATTGAAGCTCAAGTTGACAACTACACTTATCATTACCACTCCAAATTGGAGTTTGCCTTTTGAACTCATGTGTGATGCAAGTGATGTCGCGGTTGGGACAGTTTTGGGGCAACGTATCAACAAAATTTTCTATCCGGTCTACTATGCTAGTAAGACCATGAATAGTGCCCAAGGCAATTATACCGTTATAGAGAAAGAGCTCCTTGCTATTGTGTTTGCAATTGAGAAGTTCCGCTCGTACTTGATGGGTGCCAAATTTAGTGTCCACATAGATCATGTGGCGCTTTGATATCTTATGAGCAAAAAAGATTCTAAAGCCCGGTTAATTAGATGGGTTCTCTTGTTGCAAGAAATTGATATTGATATCCAAGATAGGAAAAGTTGTGAAAACCAAGTGGCGGATCACTTGTCTCGTTTGGAGGAGGAGGGGAGGCCGCATGATAGCCTTGAAATCAATGGCACCTTTCACGATGAGCAACGTTTGGCAATTTTAATGAAAGAGGTGCCATGGTTTGCAGACTTGGCAAATTTTCATGTGAGTGGAATCATTCCGGATGAGTTCTCTTCAAACCAAAGGAAGAAGCTCAAGAGAGATTGTCAAGATTATTATTGGGATGAACCATACCTTTTCCGAATTTATACGGATGGGGTGATTAGAAGGCGTGTACTGGAAGAAAATCAAGCGATATTCTTAGGGCTCGTCATTTTTCACCATATGGTGGTCATCATGGTGGAGCAAGAACGGCGGCCAAAGTTCTTAGTTGTGGTTTCTATTGGCCTACTCTTTACAAGGATGCAAGTGATTTAATGAAAAGATGTGATGAGTGTCAACGGGCCGGTGGAATCTCAAAAAAAAAATGAAATGCCTCTCACAACCATCTTGGAGATTGATATTTTCAATGTTTGGGGCATTAAATTTATGGGCCCTTTTATGAGTTCTTGTGGTAACACTTACATTTTGGTCACGGAGAATTATGTGTCCAAACGAGTTGAGGTCGTTGCCTTACCCAAAAATGAGGCGAGAAGTATAGTGGTTTTTTTGAAGAAGAATATTTTTACAAGATTTGGTACTCTACGTGCAATCATAAGTGATGGGGGGTCACACTTTTGCAGCAAAGCTCTTGACACTTTACTTAGCAAGTATGGTGTTACTCACAAAGTCACGACCCAATATCATCCACAAGCTAGTGGGCAAGTGAAAGTCTCCAACTGGGAGATAAAGAGTATCTTGTCTAAAACAGTGAATGCTAATCGGACGGATTGGTCCAAGAAGCTTGATGATGCGTTATGGTCTTATCGGACGACTTACAAAACACCTATCAAAATGTCTTCATACCGGTTAGTGTTCGGTAAATCTTGTCATCTTTAGGTGGAACTAGAGCATAAGGCAATGTGGGCTGTAAAGAAATTAAATCTTGATTCGGATGTAGCCGCTAACTTGCGGGTTGCACACTTGAATGAATTGGATAATTTCCGGTACCATGCATATGTGAGTTTGTCCTTGTACAAAGAAAATATAAAATATCTTCATGATAAATACATTTGAAACAAAGAGTTCAAGGTGGGAGATCTTGTATTGTTGTTTAACTCAAGGTTGAGGATGTTTCCCGGGAAGCTAAAATCCAAGTGGAGTGATCCATTTGAAATTGTTGGTGTGACACCTTTCGGTGCATTAGACTTGATTTTGAGTCAATGGTCACCGGGTGAAGCATTAGTTAGTCAAGGTTAGAGATAGCCACATGGTGGCGGTCATTTACTTCACTTGAGGATGTTTTGACATTGGTCGTGTCGCGACGTTAAATCAGGTGCTTCATGGGAGGCAATCCATGTTCTTTTCCTTTTTCTTTTGTAGTTAGATGTTATTTGTTGTTCTAACTTGATTTGAAGTGTGCTACAGGGTTGAGTGTTACAAGCAAGAAAGGTGGACTTAAAAAGGCTAAGTGTTGAAGGAACTACGGACCGTACTTTAATTGTGCGGAGCACAAAATTTCGTGTGCCACAGTAGAAGTGCTTGTGCGGCCGCACATTTCACATGCGGACCGCACAATTGGAAGCTTTCCAAAGTGTCAAAATGCAAACTCTCTGAAGTTTGAGGCTGTCAGTACGGGGCTAATCTACGACCGCAAGAAAAATTATGTGACCGCACTCAAAACTATGCGGACCGCATATGAGGATCAGAAAAGTCAGGCCCAGGTGAAAAAGTGTGGGCTAAACTTGGATTTGTGCGGCCGCACTCGGTCTTTTTCCCTCTCAATGACTCTAAATATAAATAGGAGTTTTGATTTCATTTTACACTTTTCAACCTCCTCACAATCACTATTGCTCTGCAAGTTTTACTGAGAAATTTTCACCGTCCACCACACACACCTACTTGTGGTTACACACCTAGTGCACTCACTCTATATGGAATGCTTCATTTCATGTTAATCTTTGTGTTAGTTTAATTTTTGAAATTTTAGTTTCTATTTAGGCCATATGTTATTAGAGTTCATCCATGTGTTAATGTGCGGTAGATTTGTACTGGGTAGTTGTTAATACATGCTAAAATGGTTTGGGTTAGTTAGATTTTATATGTATACTATGTTTCCATACTGATTTGTATAGGTAATTGCAAAATCTAAGTGAAAAAGACTACTGTTCGTGAAAATTTGAAATTTGCAGCCACACTTGAATTTGTGTGGTCCGCAGTTTATTTATTCTGGGCAATAGTTAAAGGCGAGTGCTTCTGCTGTCGCACTTTAATTGTGCGAACCGTAGAATTCTGACAGAGGCTGCACTTAGGTCTGCATTATCTATCAGAGATCTACCTCTTGAGTAAACAAATGTGTGGACTGCACTTAAAATTTGGTGGACCGCAGATAAATTCTGCGGCTGCAGAAAGGCCATTGCACTGTCTTTAGAGAAGAGGCACTTGAGCCTCTAAACTGTTTTGTAAGAAGCGCGGCCGCACTTGAAATTGTGCAGTCCGCACTCCCTTTCTGTGGCCGCACATCAGAAATGTGCGGACCGCAGTTCCCATTTCCTACAACATGTTAATCTATAGTAACCCTACTGTGTCCATAATGCTCTCCATTGCCTACATGAGGCGACTCTTCTAGGGGTTGAGTAAAGGTACCTTGCACCTCAATGTGACCAAAACCATCAGGAAGAAGTCCACAGCAAGCAGAGAAAGGGTGTAGACCTCTTTGAGTCTAGCTTTTATGTCCCATCTAGGGAAGCTTCTGAGGAAAACTCCGTGTCTATTCCAGAGGAGTAGGAAGTTGCACAATCTAGGCCACATGGGAGATCTGAGCCCATGGATGTGGTTTCATCATCTCACAACACTTCTGAGGGTTCGAAAAGTTCTATCCAGGCTTCCGAGCCAGCAGCTGTTCCAGAGTCAGATACGCAGAATGTTCAGGATATCCCTGATAATGGTAGAGGAGTAGAGGGTACATCCACTAGTGTTGAGAGGTCAAAGAAGAAGGAAATATGGGAAGACAAATTTGTTAGTTTGGCTGCTTTCCCTAATTTCCGGATGTGGTGGCCGATGAGATCATTGACGCATGAGAAGTAGTTTCTGTTGAAGGATCTAGATAGATACAACTCTGTAGTGTTGAGGAATTTTAGATCGATGAAGGGTTGGATGTTGTTCACTGAGAGTAGTAGTAGATTTCAAGAAGCACCTTGTCCGCGAGCTCTATGCCAACATTTCACACATCCGTAAGGCGACAAAGGTGACAAAAGTATGCAACCTAAAGGTGAGATTTGATCAGCACACAATGAACGCATACTTGGGTTTTGAGGACTTAGAACCATAAGAGTACCTAGAAAAGTTGGCTTTGAAAGAAGAAGCCCATCCATAGCTTGCTAAGATCTTAGCACCCGGGACCACCTCTACCACGGATCAGTGCTGGGGTTTCCATTCAGCGGAACACGCTAAGCTTTGAGGAAAAAGGTTGGCACACATTTGTGTATAGCAGGATTGACCCTAGCCAGAATGAGAACATTTTGCCTATTCCCCGTGGAGTTCTAGTGGCTTCTATCATGGCCGAGTACCCGGTAAATGTGGGTGCCATGATGTCGGCCAACATCACATTGGTAGCGCAGCAGACTAATATGGCTTACCCCTATCTCAGCACTATCACAGAGTACCTTACTGATGCAAAGGTAGAGCCAAGAATAATTGATATAAAGGTGAAGCCAAATAAGCCATTTGAGTGGTTCTCGCTGCAGGATCCGACCAACTCGAAGAAGAGCACTCAGACTTCTACCACTACAGGCCAGTCTGATGAGCCGGCAGTGGTAGTTTATGATACAGTTGATATTCCATCTACATCAGCTGAACCCTCTTCTAGTGCCGCTGCTATGCCTCCACCACCATCTTCAGCTCCATCCTCAGCTCCATCCACAGCTCCTAGGGCATCCCCTACTCCAGTTCTAAGGTCGGTGCCCAAGCCTACAGCTCTATTTTCTGCTATGCGAGTTTCCCAGACATTGGTGAGTCTCAATAATTAGATGCACGTAGCTACTTCAAAGTTGTCTGAGATATCTAGTACTGTTGCAGGGCAGTCATTCACACAAGCACCGCAGGTTTCTACTGACCTTGATGAGATGTTGTGCATGATTTTGGAAAACCAGAAGTTGATCATGGACACTCTGGTACAACATGGGTCAGCTATTGAGGACTTGACCAAAGAAGAGAAAAAGCTGAGAAAGTCCCAAGAAAGCAAGAAATCAGTTGACAAGCTTAGAAGGAGGTGACCCGACTTGCGACAGCTGGGGATTTACCATTTGACATTCTGCTTGACCGAGACCAGTCTGCCCTAGATCCATCTGTACCGGTTGCACTAGTTGGCCAGTCTGATGAGCCATGCCTTGCTACTGACACTACTGATGCAGTGCGTGCGATGTTTGCTACTTCCGGCACTCCCAGATATGATGATGATGATGATGATGAGATATAGTTGGCCGAGCCAACGAGAGTTGATGTTGGTGGGGAGACTGAGATGTCCAAGGATGCTTAGAGAGTTTCATCGCCCTCTCCCTTTTCACTCTTAGTTTGGTAAGTATTGGGGACAATGCTTACTTTTATTCGGGGGGGAGGGGGGAGGGGGGGAGAGTTTATTTGATTCGCACATTTGGATACATTTGGACTGCAATAATTGGATAATTCTGTTTCTTTTCTTATTTTTAATTTATCTATCTTTAGTTATTTATTGCTTTAATTAGCTTCTTTAAATGTTTACTTTGATTTTTGTTTTGTTAGTAGCTTTCATGTTTTTCGTAGTAGTATAGATAATAAGCCTTTGTTTTTTTTAATGCAACTGTTCTTTCCAAAGGTAGTTTTGTGTGAACCGGGTGACTCTTTCCGAGGATGGATGGTGTGACAACGTACTTAAGGGAATGAGTCCATTTTTGTGTTTAGGTAATAATAATAGTAATAGTAATGAATAAAAGCCTTGATCAAGTCATTCTCTAAAAAGAGTTATTCATTCTTCATTTGGAACCAACACACTTAACTGCGTGCTTATGGTTTGAAACAAGATTTTTAAAATACAATAGCTCTAGTTAGTGACTTTGAGACTCTTGATTTGACTTTCATAATCATTGAGTGGTTTATTGGACTATTGTGATCTTTAACTTGATTGTGTTTGTTGTAGTCGAATGTGCTTCAAGGCGAAATCCGAAGTTTTCTTGGTTTGGGAGATGATTGTAGGCTTTCCTTGGTTCATTTGAGCTTTCTATTGCCAACCAATGTTGTTATCCCTAGTTAACCTCCTTTGAGCCTTTAGCCTTAATCATTTTGTAACCATGTTATAAGCCTTTACCTATTTTGTCGTAGTCCTCTCTTGGCACCTGGACCTTCCTTAACACTCTTATGTAATAAGTGGCTTAAGGCATAAGTTTTTTTTTGGGGGGGGGGGGGGGAGTTGATTAATTTGAAAGAAGTATCAAGGCACCAAAAAGAGGAAAGAAATGATCTCTATAAAAAGCGAAAGCAAGAAAAGAAAAAGAACAAAAAGAAAATGCCAAAAAGAGAATAAAAAGGAGGGTTGATAAAATCAAAGAAAAAAAGAGGCATCTATCTCTAGTATGAGCATCAAGGGAGAAAAAGAATGAATTGAACAAGAAAGAGTGATGTCAAGTCTCTCTTGCCCCCAAGAAAATGAAAATGCCTCTAAGAGTTGGTAAATGTGAGCCAAGAAATGAAAATGTCGAGTGCTTAAGGAAGGGTGTAACCACTTACCCATATGACATCCTACCCCAATCCAAAAGCCTTCATTACAACCCGAAAGAAGTCCTACTTGATTTTGAACCAAGCTTACATTAGTGGTAATCTACATGAAGCCTATGGTACTTGAAGCCTTACTTGTGACATTCTTTTCTGAGAGAAGACTGAATATTTCATTGATCTAAAAACTGAGTGCTAACTCTTGAAGTGAGCTTGGTAAATGGAAGGTAGAGGAGGAAGAGTTTGGAGTCCACCGTGATCTACATGATAGAACAAGAGTCCTTGATGAGCAAAGTCAATTCTTGAAGCTTAAGTGTCACATTAGAACTATATGTGCATAATATGTGATTTGTCACCTTGTTGAAAATGCATGAGTATTGTGGATAATTGTTGGTCCCAACTGAGTAAGAATAGCTTATCATTGACTCTCTGAAATGACCTTTCACTCTAAGGAGGTTTGAACTAATCTATTTGCTTGAGGACAAGCAAAGACTTAAGTTTGATGGAGTTAATAAGTGTGGATTTTGACCACTTATTAATACCTTCTTGCTTTAGTTTTAGTCCGAAAGTGTTGATTTATGTTCCCAAAACTAATGAAATTGTGCAAATTAAAGGAATGTTGGAGAATTGGACTTCAATGAAGAAATCTAACTAAAAAAGGAGTGTTCTGGTTCATAAGGAAAGAAGGAGCGCATCAGGCCAAAAGTGTGGTCCGCAAAAGTAATTCTATCGCCGCAGAAGAAAGCGTGGACTGCAGAATTCTCTCTGCAGCCGTAAATCTGGTGTTGAGGCTCAGATAATGGTTGGAGCAAAGTACGGACCGCACACACAAATTTTGCGGCCGCAAAACATGGTCACACTGACAAGAATTCAAAAAGTTCAGAGAGTGTACAAAACGACCAAGAGTGAAACCTTGCCAAAAGTGCAGCCGCAAAAGGAAAAGTGCGGTCGCAGAAGCTGAAGTGCAGCCGCAGACCAAATTGTGTGGCTACAGAATTCCTCAACCCGTAGAACCTAGAAAAGTGTGGACCGCACATGGAATTGTGTGGCCGCCGAATCTCCCGAAGGTCATTTTTGTCAGCGAATTTTGGACCACCATAAATAGACGGGAATCACTTGTTTAGGGAAAGTTTTATAGTTTTTTGAATTGTAGCCATTGTAGTTTACTACTTTTGGTAATTTGTGACCAATTTGGGTTAAAATCACATTAGTTTATCATTTTAATTTTGTATTATGACTTTAATTAGTTTTTCTTCTTTATTTTCTTCCAATTCTATTATGAGTAGTGAGATATTTTGTAGGGTTGTAACCCAACCCTAGTGTGTAAACCTTATAGGTAATTAATCTAATGCTTGTTTATGATTGAGTGTTTGTTATTTAGCCTTGTTCATGCATTATTTCTAGAATTAATGGTTGCAAATATTGATTCATGTCTTTTGACTTGGTTCTTACTTGAGAATAAAAGACCTAGTCTAGAAAAATATGGCTAACAAGAAATTTGGCTAGTTAAGGTTTTGGCTAGCCTAATTAAAGGGTTTGAACTATATATAGGGAAATACGAATTGATCTCATATCAACTAATTGACTTGATACCCAATTGGGCTTGAGGAAGCTAATTTGGGTAAAATCACTCTATGACCGAGAGGTATTGGGTGGGTAACTTAGAATTGAGAGTTATAATACACCCCGATCATTAAAACAAGTGTTATCGTAACTAACCCATTAGGCTAACACCTAGGTGAAGGTTACATCCCTAGGCCTTTTACCCATTTGAAAAACAACAAAAATAATTACTCAATCTCTAGTTTCTTTTCTCTAGTTAATCATTGCTAGTATAGATTGCATAAGTAAATTACAAAGCCATCTTGTTTGAAAGTGTAATTGAGCTATTTAATCTACGCTCATCAAGTGTACACACTAACACTCACATTTAATTCCCTGAGAAAATCGACTCCGGCTCATTATTGGGTATTATTCTTCCAATGATCATTTCCACTCATTGTTGAGTGTAGATTGGGCGTGGATCAGGTCGTCCACTCATATTTCTCTCTTGATGGCGGACACGCAGGTTGTGAGAGATCGATGGGTTTCTAGTTGATTGTGATGTGGGATCCTATGTGATGAGTTATTGAGCATAAAGGTAGAAGCTTAACCATTCGAGTGATCCTTTATGCAAATTCATGCATTTACATGCATTAATTACGCATATCATCTACATATGCTAGTTGATGCATTTTACACATGCACGAGACTTAATAGTGGGTTGTTGGACACTTGGAAAGTGTCAAATTACTATAAAAAGAGAGTTATCATCATACATTGAAACGTTAGACTCATAAATGTGATATTTGAAAACTGATATGGACTTGGATCATTGTTATGTGAGTATGAGTATTTGAGCGCACACACTACTTGGTACATGTCTCTTTGTGTGCGGAGCTGGTGCAAGTTATATTTGCTTGATCTGTTTAATTGGAAAAGCTTGTTTATTACCTTTCCCTAGTTGTGCACTTTTATTATTGATATCTATTATCCTGTGATTGCCTCCCTGGATATTTCTTTGTATTGTACATGTTATTGAGATGCACGCGTCATGTAAAGTGAGTGTCTTTTGACTTAAAGACCTCGTCAATGCTTCACCGAGGTTAATCAAAATAATTATTGAGTATTGGGTTGTATTTGACTAAATTCGAGTTATTTGGTGTTGGATTTGAACGAAAAGGTGTATTTGACTAGATTCGAGTTGTTTGGTCGATTTGGACTTGGTTTTGGAATCTAATTTACATATTTGGACTCGTGAGATTATGCGTAGTCGGGATCTACCCCTTGACTGGGTTTTTGACCATGCAAGCTTGGGTTGACTTTTGGGAATTTGATTAAAGATTGAAGCATTATTGTTCGAAATTGATTCATATGGCTTTGTTTGACGTTATTGAATTGTATTTGATTAGATTCGAGTTGTTTGGTGTTGGATTTGAATGAAAATGTGGTTTATTGTTGATTAAAGCTTGTCGGGTGTAGGTAAGTCTCTTCTTTATTCTTGTAAGAGCGAATTCTCCCTATTAGGCAATATATGTGTTATTTGCTACTTGCTTTATGTGCTTCGTATATGCGAGGTGACGAGCGTATATCCGAGGTTAGGTTATGACCATAGCCAGTTAAAGTTGGGCATATATTAGGCCTTATTGAGACTTTATGAATTGTTATCCATGCCATATTGATGCTTTGACTACGTGATGAATCTTAAAACATGCTTAGAGAGTATGTTAGGATTATGACTTGATGATTTGAACTTTATGGACTTCGTTCACTGTGTTGGACTTTCTACTTTAGCCATATTTATGCAACTGCCTTGTTTGACTTATGATTTGAGATTATTGGCTCTTGTTATTCATATTTGATATCATGATCGGACTTTAGAATAATAAATGAATATGTTGAAGTTTTGAAAAGTTGAATTATATGAAAAGCTATAACTATCTCTTATTCATGTTATTATTCATCCATATTTTTATAATTATGCCCTGGTGCATCTTTATCATATCATCTCATATGCATATACATGAGTTGGAGAGTTGGATGTTGAGGAAAGTTGAGAATTTTGGCACCAAAGACATTATGAGAGGATATGATTATTGATGAAATTCCTATTGGACCGGGTTGCATGGTGCAACAAAGTTTGGATATGGATTCGTCCCTCCATAGTCAGGTGATTATCCATGTCAATTTGAGCCTTGTGAGTGCTAGCACCATATTGGTGCTTGTTTGGACACTTGGCCAGTATCAAGAATATGGGTTTGTGTTGTGAGATATCTAGATTGCATCCTGAGCATGCATTAGTAGCCTAAACTCATGCATTGGCTCTTATATACATTGATATTTGATCATGAGCGTGCATCAGTGTGTGCGAAGTTTGTTTGTAATCCAAAATGTCTAAGTGTTATTCTGACATGTCCGATGAAGTTGGAATGTTTAAAAGTTAAGAGATGGATTTGATCTTTGATTCTTGGTTTTATCATTGTTTTTTATCTTAGGAGCATTGCAATAAGATTGGATAAAGTATTTGGACTTGTTGGTATGGTTGGACGGGGTCCCGTAGGGCTTGAGTGTATTTCGGGGTAGTTTTGGATCATTTCGGATAAGTTTGCTCTGTTGCTTTTTTGGTGCCTCTGATGAGCTTCACGATCGCGGAAGCATCATCGACAAAGCGTAGTGTGTTTGGGAAGCTATGAGCTTTGTGCTTCGCGTTCGTAAGGTAACTTTTGTGTTTGCATAGTGTTGGCAGACTGGTCTCCGCATTCGTGTGGAAATGTTCGCATTCGCGTAGAGGGAGAGCGTGGCTGGGTGCTTTCCTTTGCGGAGTGGAGGATGCGATCGCGATGGAGTGGGAGCATTAAGCTTTTGCAATCACGTGGGAAGTGTCGCGATTGCGTAGGAGAAACTTGGGCAGCAACCTTTTTTTACTTCGTGATTGCCTGGCTTTGGGTCGTGATCGCGAAGGGTACATCTGGCAGAATATTTAAGTGCACATTTGTCACCACCCAAAAATCCCTCCTTAGGAGTCATAATGGCACCTAGTCTCCAAACTAGGTAAGTCGATCTCTCAATATTGTTTAAAATAATTAAAGCATGAAATAACGAAAATGGAGTTTAACATAAAAGCAGAAATAAGAGTAATACAGCCCGAAGCGCCACAGAATCTAACCAGAACTCGTACTTGGAGCACTTAGCATATATCTTTTGTTCCCGCAAGGTCTGAAGCACTATCCTCAAATGTTGCTCGTGCTCCTCCATACTATACGAGTAGTTCAATATGTCATCAATGAAGACAATGACAAATAAGTCGAGATATGGCCTGAATAGTTCAATATGTCATCAATGAAGACAATGACAAATGAGTCGAGATATGGCCTGAACACCCAATTCATCAAATCCATAAATGTGGTCGGAGCGTTAGTCAAGCCGAAGGACATTACTAGAAACTCATAGTGCACATATCTAGTCCGAAAAGCCGTCTTCGGAACAACTGAAGCACAAATCCTTAGCTGATGATACCCAGAACTCAAGTCAATCTTATATAACACTCTAGCACCCTGTAACTGATCAAACAAATTATCAAAATGTGGCATTGAGTACTTATTCTTGATAGTGGCTTTGTTTAGCTGGCTGTAATAAATGCACATCCGTATACTCCCATCCTTCTTCGTCACAAACAATGCCAGTGCACCCCAAGGCGCCACACTCGGCTTGATGAAACCCTTCTAGAGCAACTCCTCAAGTTGTTCCTTCAACTCTCTCAACCTTTGGATCCATACGATAAGGAAAAATAGAGATAGGATGTGTGCCTGACACCAAATCAATGCCGAAATCGATATCATGATCTGGTGGCATGCATGGTAGATCAGCAGGAAATACATCAAAAAACTTCCACACCACGGGCACTGAATCTATCGTAGGAGTCTCCGCAGTAGTATCCCGAAGATAAGCCAGATAGGCCAAACAACCCTTCTCAATCATATGTCGAGCCTTTAAGAAAGAGATAACCTGACTAGATGTACTGATAGATGAGACCCTCCACTCCAATCTAGGAAACTCTAGCATCGCCAAGGTAATAGTCTTGGCATGGCAATCAATAATGGCATGCTTCGGAGACAACCAGTCCATGCCCAGGATGACCTCAAAGTCGGTCATATCAAGCAACAGAAGATCCTCTTTGGTCTCATAACCACAAAAATTCACTACACAAGACTGGTAAACCTGATCCACAACAACAAAATCACCTACTGGTGTGGACACATATACAGGAACACCCAAGGACTCACGAGATACGTCCAAAAAATGAGAAAATAGAGAAGATACATAGGAATAAGTAGACCCTGGATCGAATAGTACCGAAGAATCGCTACTATAGATAGAAATAATACATGTAATCACGGTGTCTGAGGTTACTACATCTAGTCTAGCTGGGAAAGCATAAAATCTAGTCGGAATGCCACCTGGATAGCCTCCACCTCTAGGGAGACCCTACCCACCTGCCATTCGCCTTTGGCCGGCTGGACAGGGGTGCGGCAGCTGGTGCGGTAATCATGGGCTGATGGCTCTATTGTACTGCCTTCCCGAAGCCTCCTTCTCATGTGACCAAGCTCCCCGCACTCGTAGCAACCTCTCGGTGCGGAAGACTGCTAACCCTGGGTCAGACCCTGGTGACAAAAATACCCATTGGAAGAACCCTGAATAGTCGATGGATGGTAGGTGCTCTCTGAACTAGCACTGAACTAGGGTCGTGTTGGAGCACTCCGTGCAGGCGGTAGTGCTGAATACATGGGACTACTAGACTGGCCCCTTATGAACTGACCTCTGCCCCTAGATGGGACACCACTTAATCCACCAGAATATCGAGGCCGCTTATCCCTTGATGTATACTCTCGACCCTGGTTGCAGATATGCTCGATCCTCCGAGCTATCTCCATAACCTGCTCGTAAGGAGTCCCCATCTCAGCCTCTTGGGCCATAGAAACCTAGATACCATAGTGCAATCCCGTAATAAACCTCCGCACTCTCTCTGTATCTATGTGGAGTATCATAAGTGCATGGCGAGACAACTAAGAGAATCTCGCCTCATAGTCAGTCACAGACATTTGACACTGCTGGAGCCGCTCTAATTGACCTAGTAACTCTTGCCTCTGTGAGGGTGAGATAAATCTCTCCACAACGAGACGAGTGAACTGGTCCCAAGTCAAGGGAGGTGAACCTACTAGCCTGCCATAGAGATAAGACTGCCACCATCTACGGGCCTTTCCCTCTAGCTGAAATGTGGTGAAGTCCACTCCATTGGACTCTAATACTCCCATATTATGTAGTCTCTCCTTGCAACGATCAATGAAATCCTATGGGTCCTCTGGCCGCTCAGCACCAAAGACCGGAGGACGAAGCCTAGTCCATCTGTCCAGCCATTTCTGCTCCCCAACGGTAGCGGTCAGTCTGGTCTCTGGTCTAACTGTTGCAACCGGCTGAGCCTCGCCCGAAGGTAGTGTACCTGGGGTTTGATAAATAGTAACAGTGTGCCCTGGAGAATGAGTGGTAGGGGTCTATGCTCCCACTCCCGCCTGAGATATGGCCAGATCTGCCAGAAACAGCCCGGCCTGATTCATAGAATCCGTGAACCGTAGCATACGACCCATGACCTTTTGAAATCCCGGTACGATCATAAAATCCATTGGGGCAGTCTCAGCTACAGAAACCTCATCCTACTCCTCAATAACAGGATCCTCTATCGGATCCACTGGTGGTACAACGGGAGCAACTCTAGGATGCCCCGTCCTCTAGCAGGAGTTGTGGCCCTCCCCCGGCAACTGCCTCTCCCTCTAACAACGGGGGGAGCAGTCGTTGAGTATAGCTGTAGCGCGAGTTCTCACCATATGTGAGAGAATTAGAGAAAGATATTTAGCAGAACATCAAATATACGATAGGAGATGAAGAAAGAGAAGTTTCCTAACACCCTATAGCCTCTCAAAGATAAGTACGGACGTCTCCGCCCCGATCTGCAAGACTTTACTAGGCATGCTCATGACTCGTGAGACCTATGTGAATCTAAGGCTCTGATACCAAATTGTTATAATTCAATTCCTACTATAGGTCATGACGACGCCCAACGCCGTCGTTAGGCAAGCCAACCATGAACTAACAGCTTAACTATTCATTTTATTGCTTTTGAAATCATGGTTTTTATTAAGTAAAGGAAATTAAGCGTAGAAAACCATAGAGATATGAAGCATAAATAAAACATAAAATGAATGGTGACAATATTAGGCAAAACCATAAACATCTACTAGAAATTTCCAAAACTCGGTGTCACAAGTGCACGAGCAATCAAGTAGAATATACAAATCACTATAGCTATTGTCTGAAATGAAATAGACAAAAATGAAAACACAACGGGAAGGAGACTCTAGGTACTGAAGATCGGAGCATGGAGAACATTTGACCACTAAGTCTCTGGATAACAGGGATGCGCGCCCGAATGGCCACCAGATGTACCTGCCTCAGTACCTGCACAATTAGTGCAGAAGTGTAGGATGAGTACGTAAATCAACGCGTACCTAGTAAGTATCTAGTCTAACCTCAAAGAAGTAGTGACGAGGGGTCTACATCGACACTTACTAGTGGTTAATCAATAAAGTACATGAAATAAAAATAGACATGAAGCACAATAGAAATAATGGAATAAGAAAGATTGTAAGTAACATGATCCCTCAGCATATTGACAATATAAAATCTCCAAATATCATGTGCTATCTCCGATAGATAAGAACCATCAGGTAAACATCAAATCTGAAATCAAGAAGGAAATATCATGTATATTCTGACTCCGAACAATATTACGTGCGAATTATGTTGAGGCCGTACGGCCCGATCCCTAATAATCGTGTACACTGCCGAGAGTCGATCGGTGCGAACCATAGATGCATCTCAAATATATTGTTGTAGTCGTACGGCCCAATTCTTAATGTTATTTCATAGCACTACCGAGGCGTACGGCCCGATCCACATGAATAGAAAAACTCTTCGAACTACGGGTCTTACAATTACAACACAAGGATGAGCACATAAGGAAACCATGATTTCACCAACAATCAAGTATCCCACCAAAACTAAAGGTAATGAAGCTCAGACCAACATAATCCCTAATCAAATTTCAATTATAAATTTAGATAATTAAACTAACAATTTGAGTTCAAGTAGTACAAATATTGTATGGTAAAGTCCTAAGTCTACCCGGACATAAGCATGATTTTAGCTACGTATGAAATCTCGTCACCTTGTACGTACGTAGCACCTACAACAAATAGCACATAACAATTAAAGCACCTATGGGGATAATTCCCTCTTACAAGATTAGGCAAGAGACTTACCTCGCTTCCAAGTTCACTACTCGGATCTCCAACCTCACGAATTGCCTCAAATAGATGTCGAGCAATCCGAAACTAGCCAAAGGTCGTACGAACTAATCAATAAATGCCCAAAATTTTATAATTTAACTATTAGAGTAATTTTTCAGCCCAATTTGGAAAGTTCATAAGAGTCACCCACGGGCCCACATGCCCGAATTCTAAAAACTTTCAAAGATAAATGTTACCCACGACATTACGAACTCAAATATATAATTTATACTCAATTTGATAATCAATTTTGTGATCAAATCCCACTTTTACCAAACCCTAGGTTTTTCTACATAATCCCTTAGTTTCAACAATTTCTATGTTAAAATATACCATTAAACTATGTATTAAACTCACATTATAGTAATTTCCATAGCCCTACTCAACCACAACTATGAGAGCTCACCTCCAAGCATCTTGAAGATGTGTATATCAACAGATCCTTCAATGTCATGCAGCTAAAACATGATCCCCAATGTCTGACCATTACACAATTGTTGTAGCACTTAGTCGAGTTATCCATAGGCCCTATCTATAAGCACCCTCTACAACACATTCCTTTTCTTGGTGATACTAAAATATGTACTGTTATTCCTCTCAAGTAACTCAAATCGTCTGTGTCATCTCTGATCTTGATCCATCTACCTAAAGACAAACCGCACCTCTCAAAGCAACCAAAACTAGCACGACTTTTCATATCCATCATGATACCATATCTAAGTACCAGAATCTCATTATCTACCCCAAGTCACAAGTAGGATAGTCCTCAAGCTCTTAGAAACCCACTTACTCAATAATCAACCATGAAACCGAGTCTCCCCAAGCTAACCAGGTCACACAGGTTTCCACATCCAAAAGTCCTACCACAAATGTAGTTGTAATGCCCTATTATACTGAAGGAATTGATCATTTCTATTACCATACAAATCCAAGCCATAGCTATGATGATCTAACTTCTTTAGATAACCTTTGACCTGCCTTCAAGGCATCTCTTTCTTTCCAATACAATGTGGTTTATAAGCAAAACTCATAACAAGTGATCCCAACATGAAACTATGTCATCCCAAGATCCGTAAGCCACTTTATTCCTTTTTTGTGCATCCAAAGCACCTCAAACCTAAATGTCTGATCTGTAGAGTCCTTCAATGAATCTGAAATTATTCTTTTCACCTCCCCAACACTATATTGTAAAACCAATGATGATGTACAAATACTCCAAGTCTCAGGTACAATCCAATGCAAATCTCAATTCGTTAGCCACACAACAAAATCTGCAAATACATAAGTACCAAATCCTGGAACTTAAACCCACTAGAACCATTCTCGAGAGTCATATATTCTGCTCTAGACTCTGATGCTTAATCAATACGCTCCAAATGGCTTGTGCGTTAGCATATAAATACTCTAAGAAGCAACCTTATCCTTAGGCAATTGAGTAAATACTTTCTTTTTGCACACTATATCCACAAAGAATATCAAACTTGAGCCATTCCACCATCTTCATATATCAATAATGTATGGTACACTATGCATCCAGCAAATTCCTTACCCAAATCATCCTCGATGTCACCCTTATCAAATTATAGCTAAATCCACAATAGTATCCTAGTCCAAAAATCACAACAACATATGCCCATATACCCAATTGTCGATGGTGGACTCTCCCACTTGGCTTGAAGTCATAATAACATCATCTGATAATCCACAATAACTTTTCCTCCCTAGTATCATGATCTCGCATTTTTACTCAGTTGAATTTCTCATAAGCTCATATAGCACTAGTCATCACACATTCCAATCTATCAGCCCAACATATACTCATCCTTGTGACAATCATGCCAAATTCCTCAAGCGATCTGAACTCTCATTATAGTAAATACATTCCCCTGGGTGGAAGGAAAAACTCTTCATACAAACCTCATAAAAAGTCATACAGCCTCAAGTCTTCTCACAAAAGATAATCCACATGTTTAGTCTCAGATCGGCACCCTTCGATGACCTTACCATGGTTACAACCACTATATAATCAATTGGCCTTTCCAAGTCTATACTCGTCTACAAGGTATAAGAATCCATTTCATTCCACTAATAAACAACTGAAAGGTCCATCAATGCATCCACAACTCAAGACTGTATTAACCACCAAGATGATAATCAAGCATCCTTATTCCTTTTTGCATCTCAAGAAAATCCTTCTAGCCACTTCCAAACTATCTAAGCGTAGTACTTAATAACGTAATACTCATCATATAGCTATCTTGACACTCACAGAGCCATCAATCCCACCACTAGGGACACTACCAGTTATAAGAATCCAAAGCCACATACTCGCATAACTGAATTTGTCGAGCCAAAGCTACGATCTAAACCTGGTCTTAAGTCCTTTAGACTATCCTACCTTCACAACATAGAAATATCTTGCATCTCATCCACGACATCACAAGTTGTCGATGCACAACTGATATTAAATACTTAACATCGCATACAAATAAACTGAAAGAAACCAAAAATATATACTTCAAGCTTAAATAAGTTTGCACGATGAGGAAAGAAAGAAAGCGAAGTTTCCTAGATGCCTTCTAGCCTCTCGAAGATAAGTATGAACGTCATCATACTGACCCACAAGACTCTACCAGGAATTTGCTCATTACTCGTAAACTTATAAACCTAGAGCTTTGATACCAACTTGTCACGATCCAAATCCCACCTAGTCGTGATGGTACCTAAAACAACATGTTAGGTAAGGCAAACAACATATAACACAACTCTAACGAGGAATCATCAATAAATAATAAATATAATTGTGAAAATCAATACAACTATTCCAAGGACTGGTAGTACAAGTCATGAGCGATTAAGAATAGGAATACAACACTAACATGAAGAAGGATTCTATCATCTGTTTGAAATGTACATAAGTAGAATTATAAGTCCTAAACTACCATGAACAAAGTGGTAGCTTGCATCTGGAATGCTAGTATATCTTCAATGCTAGCCTTCATCATCCACAATAGCTCAACTCCAAAATCTGCATGCAAGATGCAGAAGTGTAGTATAAGTACCACCGATCCTATGTGCTCAGTAAATATTTTGACTAACCTCATTGAAGTAGTGACGAGGTATTTTAAGTCAAAAGATTCTCACTTTATATATAACCTGCAGCTCAATAGCATGTATAATAACAAAGAAATATCCAAGGAATGATCAAATAACATTGGATGTCAATAATAAGGTGCCCATATAAAAAATAAAGTAATAAACGTGCCTTTAAATAATCAGATAAAAGCATGTACGAATGCGCCAAATCCGCGTATCCACACAATTTGCATCAAATAGCCTTAATTCAAATACTTATACATGATCATTAAGGACTATGCATGATAAAGTCCATTTTCTCTTAATTTCCAAATAGCATTTATATGAATGCTTCTACATGAGTTCAACATGTCGTTGTATGATAATACTCACCCTTTTTATCAATATAATACTCTCCATGTGTCCAACAACTCACTAGCAAGTCCCATGTATATGTATAATGAATCAACTAGCATATGCAGAAGATGTGCATGAATAAAGCATGTAAAATGCATGAATATTCACAAAGCAATTGCTTGAACAGTCAAAGCTTTCACCTTTATGCTCAAAACTCATCACATCGGATCCCACATCATAATCATCACAACATGTGGGTATATTATCAAGAGAGAAACATGAGAGGGAGATCCTAGGGGGATAGATCCATATCCACAAGCTGCACGGCAGAAACCTCGTACACTAGACGACAGAAACCTCATGCTATAATAATATCAATAACACAATATCCTCACGGAAGAAACCGCGTGCCATAGTAATCACAATATTACAATAACTGCACGGCAAAACCCTCATGCCATAACATATCAATATCACAATACTGCATAATAAAAACCTCGTGCCATAATTATCTCGTTTGCACGGACAACTTATGTGCCAAATCTTGGTCCATATCAGGGGACCATATGCAGGGAAGTATGCATGTGAATAAGAGATGAACTATATGCATGATATATGCATGTATGTAATGCATGACTATAGCTTCTACATGTGATATATCCTCCAAATAATCATTATGTTCAATATAAATAAGGGAACTCAAATAGTCATACAACAGTTTGAGGCATATCACAAGATTAACATGTGTGAATATGTGTTCATAATACAATGTATGACTACAACAAATCAAGTAGATAATCAATCTTAAGAATGGCTCATCATGCCCAAAATAAGGTATAATTAACCTAAACATTATCTCTACCATAGTTTATCGTGCCTACGTAGTCATTTGATCGAGTAAGACATTAAAGTAAAATACACAATCAAACAAGGCATAAAATAGTCTAGAATCTACCCCCGAGCATGAATAAACATGATACAACATATACATTCATCACTTTGTATACACATCACTCCTACATGTAGAAAATAATATTATTTATTAGTAAGAATTCCCTCAACTAAAGTTAAGCAAGGCATTTACCTTATCCGACTAGTCATCAACCCTAAATTATGTCTAAACCTTGTTCTTGACCTCGAATCACGTATTTCTAAGCCAAAAATTCCAAGAAAGTCAAACAATGATATAACGAGCAATCCCAATCAATAAAGCCTTGATTTTTGAAGAATTTTCAAAAAGACAACAAAAGCCAACCCGGGCTAATCCAAAACTAAATACCAAATCTCGATGACCCATAACCTGTCGTGTCAAAATATGTGATTAGATTTGAAATCCAAGTCCAAATCGGTACTCCAATCCTCAAAATTCACTCTCTTAAGTTGTAGACAAAAGTCCAAATTTCACTTTGAAATTCCTATTTTTAATGTAGAAATCTACGGGGATCAAGATATATGATCAAATCTAGGTAGAAATCACTTGCCCTCAAAGTATCAATGAAATTCCTCCCAAAATTCTTCTCCTCTCGTGCTTCCCAAGTCAAAATAGTGAAATGTGACTTTTTCTCAAAAATCAGGACTAAAACTGCATCTGACCGAAAATCCTTAATCGCGACCGCCAAGTCAGATGATCGTGATGCATAAACTAGCATTGCCTCCAACCCTCTTCTATGCCATCGCGGGCACGCCTTAGCGATCGCGAAGGCCAACTGGCCTCTCCTCTATACGAACGTGATCGACCCTACATGAACGCGAAAGCCAAGCTTGCCTATCCAGACTTCCTCTTACGCGATCGTGGTCTCTTACACATGATTGCGATGCACAACACACCCCTGGCCCAGCTCCTCTTCGTGAGCGCAGTGCCCACTAAGGGATCGTAATGCGTCACTTCCAGCTCCACTCCGCAATCGCCACCCCTCTTTCACGATTGCATAACAAAATTTTGTTGCCCCACCTTCCTTCTCCGCGATAGCGAGATACCTCATTGCGATTGCGATGCCCTGCAACACATCAGTAAACCAACAACCCCAAAATGACCTGAAATGATCCGAAATCATACCGAAACTCACCCGAGACATCAACCACAATCACTATCAATACCAATACCACCGTAATTTTAACACGGAATTCGATCACGACCCGATCGGCTAGGCCATCTCATTACAGACATCAACCACAATCACAATTTAAATTACAATTTCCAGCACAATCACCACCATGTGTGCGGCATCATGTTCGATCACGATCCGATCGGCTAGGCCGTCTCACTACAATGTCTTGTGGATTGACATCATCCTTTTCTATCAATCAATCTCATCCCAATTAAAGGGGAATAATTTTATCACATCAATCTCATCCCAAATAAGGGGAATAATTTTATAAAATCAATCTCATCCCAAATAAGGGGAATAATTCACAAAAATAACATAGGTACAAATGTATTTACCTCATCATCTTTCACATTATATGAATCTCTACTAGTATTTTCAACTAATAACATCAACAATATTCCCTTGGCTCTTTTGGTCATTCACAAGATTCTTTATTCAAGGCACAGTGGCCGTATTTGACATTCCACACTTTTATTTCTTCCCTCTCAGGTATCATCATCATAAATATCAACATATATAATATTCCGAAAATCACAACTTTAAGCTCATTAGAAATGAACAACTTAAGCACAATAGATTTCTTTCCAATAAATGGAGTAAAATAATTGGCAATTGATGCGCAAGTTAAAATCATCAACAAGTAATACACCATTTATTCTTGAAATATTTTTTCCCAAAATGGGAAATATACAATTTCCACTCACGAATATGTAAGAACGCAAAACACATTGAAAATACTCACAAAGCATAGCATTTGTTAAAACAGCCACAAATGGGCATAACTTGAGTACATAAGCTTTTAGACAATTCTATTTTCGAAGTCGATTTGGAATAGTTGAATCAAGGCTCATTTCATAACATTTCTCACATCATTTCATTTCATTAGCACCATTGACCACACGTATAAACTTTCACTCTTGGTACATTGGCCACACTTTATATACCCAATTCACTTATTTCACTTCCAACCATCTTTATAAATTATCAACAATAAGACATTTCCAATCAAGATCTTAGATACACATATGAGCAATTAAGAGCCTTAAGCATATTGAGATTTTCTCATACAATTTGGCATCATAGCCTTCATTTGAAACATGACTCAAAGACACAATATTTTAATACACATATCATTCTTGAACACATTCCCAAAGGATAACATAATGTGATAGGAACAATCGTAACACGTTTTGAATACATAATTCTCGACACGTTGCTTATTCGGGACAATCAAATTTATTGGGAACATCTCTGAACATAGAATAAGGAACTTGAGACAACTATACTTGAAGCTTACGGGAACATCATGGAATTCAATTCTAAGAGAGTAGTTTAGCCAACTTACCTCCCTTTGAGCTCTCTTTAAATTACTACAACATTCCGGAAATTCTAGCAATCCCAATCTATTTTGAGACATAACAAAATTGAACACATATTAGGAAGATATTCATGGTTTCAGCTCATTTGAGAATTTTATCAAATACTAGGTGTGCAAATTTGGATACAAGGTTCTTCTACAATATTTCCTTCATTCCACAACCCAATCTTTACTTATTTTAGCTCAACAATCTTCCCACAAACCTTATTGGTACAAGCATGTATAATTAATACTCTTACACCCAAGAATCATACTCCTAATCAAACATCTTCTACCCAAATCCGAAATTCAAAACTAGGGTATGAAACCTTACCTCGTAGATGAAGAACTTGAGAGATTTCTTGTTGGATTTCAAGGCTTGAGCAAGATTTGATGAACAAGATACTTGAGCTTCTTCCTCTCTCTAGAACACTCTCACTTCTCTCTAAAAATATCAGGTTTTAGCTCAAAAATGACTTAACCCCTCTCTCTACCCGGTCTTGGGGGTATTAAATGAGCTCTTACGTGCGCGGCCGCACACCTGGGCAAGTGGCCGCGCACCTAAGGCAGAAACTCTCAAATATGTGCAGCCGCGCATCTGGGCGCGCATATGACACAGGTCCAGTAAAATGGCCATAACTTTCTGTAGAAATATTCAAATGATGAACGGTTTGATGTGTTGGAAACTAGACTCAAAGGGCTTTAATTTGATAGATATATAACCACCTAAGTCATTATATTTAGGGATTTCTATGCATTTGAAGTTGGGTTTTGTGCCAATTGAAACATCCTTTCCACTTAATGTATCCAACTTATTCCACACAAGTTCTTGCTATTCACAAAACTCCATAGTATGTTCCAACACACCTTAAACATACATTATCAATTCAAATTTATGAGGATCTATCCCATAGGTCTCCTTTAATACTCAAACACGTTATTCCCAAATACCGTTGGCGCACTTTAAAATCTTAAATCATTAGAAATTTTTTTTTACGGGGCCTTACACAAAGTATCATCATAACAGAACATACGCCAAATATAATTAAAGTAGGCCAAGTTTACCAAGACAGGCAAACAATTGTCAGTACAATGAAGCACTATTCTGTCATGAATAAGTTTCAGTTTAGGGTGAAAAGGTCTAGTGCAAGAAGGTAGGAACATTTTATTTGTCAAATTCATATTGTGGATAAGTTATAGTTTTTTTGTATATAAATTATTTAAGATAAGTTTTTATGCATAAACAGCCTCGTATTTTATAGCTACAATTTTCATAACATTTTTTGAATTGTTTTTATTCTGTAGCTAGTGTCTCGTATGTGTTGGTGACAATTATACGTGTCACTTCAAGTCCACTAGCATAAATGAATCAGCATTGTTCAAGGTTCGAAAATTCAATAGCTTGCACACATGCTCTTTGATGGACAACATATACATACAACGTAAACCAACTGCCATGGTAGTTGGCAGCATGGCGATGCCAAAATATGCGGATCCTAAGACAATATACACACAAAAGACATACAAATTAACATGTTGTCGAATCATGGTGTGAACTTAACATACATGCAAGCTTGGAGAGCAAAGGAAAAGGCTTTGGAATTTTTGAGAGGTCATCCTGCTGATTTCTACAACCGCTTGTCGAGTTATTTATATATTCTGAAGAAGACTTATCCAGGGTCGGTAGTGAAATTACAGAAGACTGAAGATGATTGTTTCTTGTATGCATTTGTTGCATTTAGTACGTCCATCAAGGGTTGAGAGCATTGTAGGCCAGTTGTAGTAGTTGATGGCACCTTCTTGAAGTCGGCATATAGGGGAATCATGCTAACAACTAGCACAATAAATGCAACAGGTAATGTAGATTAATTGTAAAAATATTGTTATAAAGTTGTTTTTGAGACTGTATTTTTTATATTCTCAAGTTTTATTACAGATATTAAATTTCTTTTTGCCATATGTGTGATAGGTAGCATAATACCAATAGCATACGCCGTTGTTGATTAAGAAAATGATGCATCATGAAGGTGGTTTTTTGGGCAATTCAAACATGCATATGGTGAAAAACCAAATATATGTGTTGTTTCGGACCGGAATGAGAGTAGCTTGAAGGCAACATCTATTGTTTATACTGGCATGCCACATTATGCTTGCATGTGGCATATTTGGACAAATGTAAGGTGAAAGTTCAAGAAGGGTCATCTAAAGTTAAGCGAATTATACTTTGCCACGGCACGATCATACACGCTTGATGAATTTAATGAAAGAATGTCAAATATTGAAGAGATCGACACACGTGTTAAAGCATACATATACGATATTAGCTATCACAGATGGTCTCGGGTATATGCTACAGTGAACAAAACATGGACGACGACATCAGACATTGCAGAGTCATTGAATGCGGTAACCAAAGATGTAAGAGAGCTGCCCGTAGTAGAACTATTATAGTACATGAGGACTCTTCTTGAATGTTGGACTAATGAAAAGTTATTGAATGCAAAGGGTATGTTCACATACCTTGGAAAAAATACAACAAAGAGTTGGAGGACAACAGTACATTATCACAGAAGATGAGAGTAAGCTATAGCCAATAACATCAGATCATTGATTCCATCAAACTAAATATATACTATTAATTGTAGAAAAGTTGTTGTATAATTGTAGTTATTTTGTTTTGTATCTGTTGCTGACAACTTGTTGTGTGTTTGTAATGAAATTGTAGGTGAGGGCTTTAACATATTATATCCATATTGTGATAGATGGTGTGAATCGCTTCATTGTTTGCCTTCAAAACAAAAAATGTAGTTGTGGACAATTCCAGCTTAATGAACTTCTTTGTGCACATGCTTTGGCGGCTTTGAGGCACAAGAACGAGTCTTATGAAAACTATTGTTCTCCTTATTACACGAGGGAGAGCCTTATGTAGACTTATGAAATACCAGTAGACTCGCTGCTTGATGAAAGCAAATGGAATGTGCCATAGCATATAGCTGAAGAAGTTGTAAAGCCACCTACCGGGAAAAGGCAGCCAGGGAGACCTCAAAAATAAAGATACAAACCATATGATGAAGTAAATGCAAATAAGTATAAGGTTTCATGTGGCAACTGCGGAGTAGAAGGGCATAACAAAAGATCTTGTAGGAATGCTCCCAAAAGAAAATAAAAATTGATACATTTTAAAGTTTTTTTTTTCTTAGTACTGTTGATGATAATTTGTCCTTTAAGACATGAAGTTGTATTTTTTCTGTTCTAGAGAATTATTGTTGTGGTGTAAATGTGTTGCTAATTTGAATAAATATTGTCTCATAGAATGAATGCTTGCTAAACAGATTTCAACTCTTAATTCAATTGGTTTGTAGTTGTTTTGTTCAAATACTAGGTTTATTTATTACTTTCAGCCTTTCCTAACAACACTGCTAAATTGAATATATTATGTATTTTTGTATATTCATTGTAGAAATAATTGTAGTTATGTTGTAAATAAATTATATAGTACCAATATCGAGATCAAGTACTAACAACTTTCAACCAAAGAAAAAGCCACAAATGTTTTATATTCTATGTAGTAGAATTCAGGACAAAATAACAACACAAAAGGTAAAACAATTGTAGCACAAATCTGCTACAAATAAATTGCATCTGACTCCTTCTTAATAAACAATTTGTCAACAACTTTACTACAATCCAGCTGCATCTAAACACTTTAACTATAATTTTTCTACTAAAAATGGCAACTAATTCTTCTTTTTCCGGACTTGTGTTCTCTCGTTCACAGCTGGTGCCCCTTTTCTTCTTGCTAATCTTCCTGTCACCTCACTTTCACTAATTGCACCAAGCTCTTGCTTTTTTCTAGCATAATCCCAAAGGAGCGCTCCATAACGTCGACGGTGTTGATCAATATCAGAAGGGTCTTCCTTTGAAATCTATAGCTCTCCAATGCTGACATATTCTGCAAATGCCGCCACGTATATACCACAGTCACTGCAAAAAATAACAGGGGACAAGTTTTAGCATTCAATGTAAAATACAATTAGTTAAATAGATAGAAGGAAAGCAGCACATACAGTGATCCTTCTTTTTGCTGGGGTATCTCACCGACCAACCACTGAATGTCAATAGGGTCAGTAACACATTTTTCAATGTATGCCTTTGTGTTCTTGTAGTTGATATCTGGACGCTTGCCATAGAAGCCGGTGCATGACAAGTAGATGGAGATCATAATAGTAAACTTGTCGACAACAGATTCAACAAATTTGTGATTTCGTGAAGAGACCATAGTATCATAAACATATAGAACCCTATTGGTGATGTCAAACACAGCCAACAACCAATGAAATTTCTCCACTATATTTATTGGCATAATCACAAAATCAACTTTGTCCCATACAACATTTGCAAGTAATCGATATCCCAATATGTATTCTGCCACGACGTCCTGGGTTTGACAACAACAAGCTTCTTATCGGCAGGAGCATTAATGTACATCTCATAAATTTGTTCAATTCTAGTCTTGAACATACAGTCAGTGGCTGTAAACCGTGTTTTATTTGCATGACCATACTTTCCTCTCTTCCTCAAATAGTATAAAATAACATCAATGTGCTGCAAAAAATATATATTTGATTATTTCTCAATATTTCATACAATTTTCAAAAAAAAATCTACATATTTATAAAATAACAGAATACTATAGTTAATCATTAAATTCTGCCAGGGTATGTGTGTACTGTGTTGTTGAGTACTTGTCCGGGATGTGTCAAAGTATAAAACCAGTCCTTTTTATCAACTTTCTCCACTCCAATATCAAACCACGGGTTAAGCTGGTTATCTTTTAAAGTATAAGGCGCCTTCCTCTTATTTAGAGACATAGCAAGTACAATTATTATTTAGTTTCAGTTTGAAATCCACAAATTGTATGCACTCTATAATATGAAAAAATTGTATAATCTAACCTCTTTGAAACCGTGTCGGTATCTAAATATAACCACTTATTGAATTCTTCCAACAAGTCAGGATCAACATCGTCTCCAATAACCCAGTAAATGGATGCTTGATATTGAAAATTGTAGGAGGTCCAACAGAAGTACTTCCCCAGAACTGAAATAAGGGAGAAAGGGGGATCCGGCATACTTTCCAGGAACCCTTGTTCTTCCCTGATGCACAGGGGTTGTTTCATATTCATTTACCTCTCCGAACTTAACAATCTGTGAGAAGTTTTCTGGAAGCTCAAAATCATCAAGTATTATTTCCCCTTTTCCATATCTGGAGTCATTGTCCGAATCACCTATATTGATGTAGTCGGCTGGTTCACTTACAATATTTAAAACAAAAGAACAACATTGTATGTTGGTTGCATTAGTTCTTTTGGGAAGATGAAACTTATATGAAAGCTGTTGTTTTTTTCCTACAATTATATTGTAACATATAATACCAGTAAAATCTTCATTGCAGTCGTCTCCTTTTTGTATATCATTTGCTTGTTGAATGGGAGATTGCAAAGGCACAATCTCTTTCTCCTCATTTAAATGCTCTCTTTCTATGCCATGTTTTGCATCCTATTTTGGAGAGTCCACATGCATTGTTTCCTTCTCTATTACAACAAATGTGTACAACTTAATAAAATTGTAGATCATTTATAATAAACATAAACTACACTGTAGATAAATTTTAGTTTAATTATAGTTAATTTATTTTGGATAGTCCACATGCATTGTTTCCTTCTCTGTTACAATAAATGTGTTCAATTTAATAAAATTGTATATCATTTGTAATAAACAGAAACTACACTGTAGATAAATTGTAGTTTAATTGTAGTTAATTTGTTTAAATACTGTCCTATAGCTCTGATGTAATATGTATTGTGCAATATGGAGATAAAATGTACTAAATCATACCTGCAGTTTCTTCTTCCAATGCCCCTTGAAATTGGGAAGATAAGTCAACACCTACAGGAACATTCTCCTCATTTTGAATATCAGACATGTACCCTATATCTAAGAGAATAATTGAAAATATAATGTAGATTATTTGTTTGTAGTTGTTGGTAATTTAGGCTATATGTAGATATATTATAGATATAATATAAATATAATATAGATTAGTTGTCATCAAATTGTGTTATAATTGTTAAAAAAACTTATTTTACTGCTGCTGGCCAACATTGGTTTAGCACTACTGCCCGGATTCTGTTGTTTGTTCTTTTCTTTGTAATACTCATCATTTTTCGTAGAACTACCAGTAAACTGCATTGGAAATTTGTTAGGCTATGTACTTTATGAATACTATTATAAACATAAATATGATAAAAATTGTTGTCCAAAATGAATATATTTGAATGAAACCTTAGCATCAATTGCATGTAACACGGACTTGATGGATCATTGAGTAGCAATCGAATGTTACCTAGTTCTTCAAAAACCTAAAGAATAAAAAATTTGTTATAATGTATCTGACAATTAGAGGCTTACATATATATATATATATATATATATATATATATATATAAAGAAGACTAAAAATCAAGAATTAGGTATACCTCTTTCTTGAAGGTTCCAAGGTCTGAACCGACCTATGTATTAAAATAGAAAGAGTTTAAAAAATAATTTGCATAACATAAATTAAAGAAATCAGTTAGGATTATCTTAATAGGTTACCTTATCAACATCTTTTCTTAATTTTTTTAATTATTTTATGATATCTTTCTTGTCATATATTCCCATTGCCTGCTTATGTCTAGATGGAGATGGAGATGGAGCATCTGTCGGATGCTCGGCCTTTGTTTCAGCCTCTTCAAGGGTGTATTCAACTTTGTCTGGCAAATTCATTCTTGAAAGCTCTTCTGGGGCTTCAAGCATGTTGGTGAACTGAGAGAGAAAAAATGTGAGGGACCTAGTCATAATATGTATAAAATGTGTAGATAATTTGTATTAAATTGTCTATCCAAAAGTGAAAAATATTTACCTTGATCTATGATGGTTTGATCATTCTATTTTCCAATGCAGATATCTATATCTTGTCCTTACTAGTTGTCCAGTTAAGTATGCGGGGGATCGAATTACCAACCCTTGTAGCTATATCAGTGTTGACTGTAGAGAAACACTCATACAACCATATTTGCATAGCGAGTGCAAAACCTCGAATGAGATAAAAATGCACAGCATGGTTGAGCTTGTGCCTAACGGACTGAAGCAATTGTGTATAAGCTTCGATACCCCATGCGAAATTCGCATACTGCCCCGAGTCCACCAAGTAGAACCTAAAATGGTCTATCAAACTATTATCTTTCTCTGAAGGACATAGGAAGAATTCTATCAGATAGAGAATACACAGCTTGACTACATCCTTATCATTCACCCAACTACGGCTGGTTACAATTTATTTCAAGTATGACTTCTCATCTTTTTCCTTGTTCGAAAAATAGCTCCTCATTATTTTACTGTCATACGTAGTTGTGTAACCAAAGTCCGTTACTTCTGTGAAACATCTAAGGCCAGTGGTAAGGCAAACTCCCTCAACCCAAAGTTCAGCCTCTCACCCTTTATCTCTACTGTAAAAAAAATCAAATCCGGATGCGTTCAATTCATACTTCATGAGAAGGTGAATTGCATGATTTTGGATACATATTTTGGGCAGGGAAAGAAAATACCCAAAACATGTCTTCTTAAACAACTTTAACCCATTTTCAGACAATAACACATTAATTTGGCCAGGAACAGCAGGGTCGGATAATGTCTGAAACCTAGTGATGCCATAATCAATATCATGTGGTGCAAAACATGTTCGATTCTGCACCAAATGAAACAGTAAGTTAAAAAAAAAATTGTTTGAAGACCAAAAAATAAAATAAATACAATTCTACTACAAAATAGCTACAATCAGAAAGACATAAATACCTTGAATACAAGTAAGTTACAAAATTAGTAAACATATATAACAACTGACTACATTGAAGCTACAAATTATGTTTAGAGCAAGAAATTAGAAAGTAACAACAAGACATAACATATACAATTTATTTACAGAAAATGGAGCTAACATCTACAAATAGATCAACTAATAACCAATAAAACTAACTAAATAAGATAGTACATCCCCTAACAACATGATTTCGAATAATAGGCTATAAATGTTCGATTCTACACCAAAAAAAATAGTAAGTTAATAAAACTTGTATGAAGACAAAAAAATAAAATAAATACAATTCTACTACAATTTAGCTACAATCAGAAAGACATAAATACCTTACATACAAGTAAGTTACAAAATTAGTAAATATATATAACAACTGACTACATTGAATCTACAAATTATGTTTAGAGCAAGAAATTAGAAAGTAACAAAATGAAACTAACATCTACAAAATAGAGCAAATAATAACCAACTAAATCATGTAGTACATTCTCTAACAAAATATTTTCGAATAATATATAAGAAATCTATAATTTCGAGAAAAATGTAGAAAAGTTGATAACCAACAATAAATATACACAATGTAGACAAAATTTCTACAAATACAAAAAAATAAAAAATATGTATAGTCATGAAACTGAGAACAAGTTTTGTAACTTTAAAAAAAAATCAAAATTGTAACTACTAAAATTTTACCTTCTCCAATGACTTTTGAGGTATAGTTTTAGGTAATTTTTGAACCTTCTTCTTTTTTGAAGGTTTGATAGTAGGAGAAACTTTGATTTTTTTTGCAGGTTTCAGGATGACTTCTTCTTCGACGAAATCATCATCACGAGCAATTTCTTTGCCCTTCCGCTTTACTGATTTAGCAGATGTCGTAGCTTCACCATCATCCTGTCATGCTTGAGTTTTGTTCGAGTTTCTGACCTAACTTCACGAGGGGAAAGCTTGGATTTCGTCTCTGCTTTTGCATGAGCCGATTTCACTACTTTTTTGGGTGAATAATGTGACAAAACACCCAAATCAAAAGTAGGAATATCGCTAACATTAGCTTTTTCTGGGCTATTCTTCGGAACTTCTTTCTTCTTCGTTGTAAGGGAAGGAAAAATTTAAGCTGCTACTATTTTCGTAGGATTTAGAGAGAGAATTAAGAAAGATTGAGAGAGATTATAAAAGATTTTTGAAGAAAAAAGGGAAGGGAGCGTTAATGGAGGGAGAAAGTACATATTCGTGGGGGTATGGAAAGAGAAACGTGGGTGAGAGTGAGATATGTACGTTAGAGAGATTTTAGGAGTTAATTGATTCTCATTAAATTCCTAAAATGTATATAATTAATAAATTGTATATGCCTATATAATTAAATTAAAATTTAAAAAGAAAATAATAAAAATTTAAATAGTGTATAGGAAGCTTGTTACCGTGAAAATGATAGGACAAGTTTAGGACGAGGTAATACCCCAAGTAAGATGTTTCTATCTCGTGTTTTGTTGACCAACATTTATCTCTTTGCTTGTCGAGGTGATGGAATGACGTCTAATCCAAGTGTTCCCACGTTCACAAGACTCACAACCAACTCTTCGCTTTCCTTTGCCATCTTTCCTCTACTACGGCACCCACCCCTCTCCCTTATGCTTTCTTTTTCTTGAATTATCAAAATCTCATTATTACTTCCTTTTTTCTTGAATTATCAAAATCGCATTTGTTTCTCTTCCTCGTCACTAGGCCAAAAGGTACTTCGAATTTTGCTCTATCTAGCTCATGAATTGATTTATTTTTTCTTTACTATAAAAGAAGGGCTAAAGGAATCGAGATCAAAATTCACATCCAAAATTAGATACATTACTTCGTATTCCAACTGTGGGTCTTTCATACGGACAAGTATCTGATAGATCCTCGCAAAGATTACAGTTCTTCCATTTTCTGTTGTTGGGGTTTTTTTTTTTTTTTTTTTTTTCGGAGCTTATGTATCAATCCTAATTTTATTTGGATGATTTAAGTTATATGCTACTTAGCATTTATTCTAATTTACCGATCAATGCTATTAAATAAAGTTACTCCATATCATTTATGTGACCTGATCGTATCCTAATTTGATATGGGGATTGTTGCTTGCTAGGAATTTTTGTTGTATTGGTCTATTTTGAGAAGTTATTGATTGTAATATGACTGAATATGGAAACTCAAGAGGAAGCTCGAGTTCGACGGCGTCTAGTTTGAATAGCAGTTCACAAGGTACTGAGGATGATCATGCCATTGCGAAAATATTGGCTGAAGAAGAAGAACAAAATGCTTTGAGGTATGGGGGCAAGCTTGGCAAGCGACTCTCTCATTTGGACTCAATCCCGGTACATTTGATATTTGCTGCTTGTACTAGACAAAATTTTTATGTTATCTCGAAATTATTATTCTTTGTAGCAAGAATTATAATAATAAGAGAATTTTCTATATGTATGAAGAAGTCTTCTTTTGTTTTTCTGTTTTGACATAGTTCCAATATTGTTATGTTGTACGTTATCAAGAATCAGCTTATTTTGTAAATATAGGGTTTCTTCTATACATCAAAACAACTATGCCTCAGTCCCAAACAAGTTGGAGTTGGCTAATGTGAGAACTTATCATGAAATTGTCTAGTTTAAGCCAGCCTACCGCAACCCTGCTCCTTTATTCCGGCTTGGGACTAGCAATGTGAGCAAGCTCACACAGGCGGAGTCATAGTTTCTTCTATCATTCATAGAAATATAGTGGTCTTATGACATTTTGTTCGTATGCAATTATAAAAAATATGTTAATGAGCTTAGTTGCTCGGACTGTTCACTTTCAGTGCCGCACCCGGTCGACACGACGTGGGTGTAGGTGTGGGATCCGTACCGGATCTGGTCAACCAATTTTTGTTACTTTGACCAAAATCGACGGAGAAATTCGGGACAAATACTATAATTTTTGAAAACAAAACAAAAGTTAGGATGATATTGAAGAAAATGGAATACCTTGTATATTGAAATTTCTATGTCAGTCCTTTTCCTTTTATCTCCTTCTCGGATTCTTCTCTTGTTCAATATTTTCTTCTTCTCGGAATACCTTGTAAGTTTTCCACGTAATGTCTCATAAGTTAGACATTTTTATAACTCTATTTTTTAATATTGGAATTATTTTTAGCCATTCCCCGCACCTGGATCCGTACCCCCGAACTTAAAATTTAGATCGTGAAGGGTCTGACCTCTAGATCCGCACCCGTATCGGACACCCGCACTCGAGTACGAGCAACTTAGTTAATGAGTTTTTGTACAGAGTTGCATTGATGTGAGTAGTGATATAGTGTGTGCTGTACTTGTTTTTTTTGTAAGCATATGCTACTTACCATCAATTCCACTTATAATTTTACTGTCTTTGCAGCATACTCCGAGGGTTATTGGGCAGATACCTGATCCTAATCATGCAACACTTGACCATGAGAGGCTCTCTGGCAGGTTGTGTATCACTTTACTTATTGTGTCATAAGCTTGACATTCAGCAAATTCGTAGTCCCTATCCCATTATTATTTTTTTTCGGTCTGTATATGCTAGGTTATGGCATTACATCAAATTTGCTAGAAATTTAATTGCCTAGCCATTCTTTTTTCTTTTCTTTCTCTTCATAGTATAAGAACAATATTGATCTTGAAACCACAAACTGAAATGGACAAGCCAGATATATGACCGCAGGGGTTCTAATCGAAGGGCTGGATTTTCCATCTTATTTGGTTTCATAGAATTTAAACTGCTGTATGCTCAAACGATGCAACCTGAGAATAGATATAGCCCTCTGCTTAAAAAAATTTTTTTGGGGTGTCGCTCTACACTGTATCTTTCTCCAGGGGATAGTTAAAACTGCTTATTTGTGATCCATACTTGAAATCATAATTTATGGGAAAAGTCAAAAGTTATAACTTTAGTCATGCTTGAAACTCCACAGTAAGAAAGCTATTTAAAGAGGCCGGACATGTTACTTTTAGGGATCTCTGTACTTTTTTGGGTATTATCAGCAAGAAATGCGCTTCTTGTGAATTAATGTTATCTATCATTCAGGTTGGCAGCATATGGGCTTGCTGAATTTCAAATTCAAGGCGATGGAAATTGCCAGGTTAGTCTCCTTTAACTAGTCTACCAAGCCATTGCTACACTTGATAGACGTGTGCTTTTTATGACTATTTCCTTGACTTATTGGACAGTTTCGAGCCCTTGCAGATCAGTTGTATCATAATCCAGAGTATCATAAGCATGTGAGAAAGGAGGTTGTCAAACAGGTGTGCGTGCATTAAATTTTCTTTTCATCTCATCACTCTTATAAAACAAGATGGTATGAAAGCTACTTCATGATTATGTTTGACGATCCTTTTTCTCTAGGATGATCACATGTTCCAGCTTAGGTTCTTTTTCCTTGATTCTAGTAAGATTATTAGTTTAACCATCAGAAACAAACAGGTTTTTGCTTTTGAAGGTTGTGTACCTGAAGGATAATTCAAAGTGTCAATAATGTTTGTAGCCTTTGTGCTTTTCGTAATCTCATGTTTGAATTAAATGCAACAGGCTATCTTTATCAGAGTTACCTATTGCAAGCATAATGGCCACTGAAAATAGGAAAATGCCATTTTTGCTAGATTGCAGTTTTCTGATTTTAAATATTCTGTCATATTTTTGTGATCTATTTGCAAACTCAAAGATTTAGTTGAACGAGGGAGTTTTGAGATTTACAAGATCATTTACAGAGTTTCTGGATGATAGGAATACCCAAATACAAAGGTTGAGATGTAGCTAAGGAAGAGATGAAATAACAGGTAAAAATTTATAATTGCTGGTGTTCAAGGACTTGGTTTAGTAGAATCAAGGAAAGTCTTTCGTTGTTAAATCCATGTCAAAGTGACTGAGTTTAACAAAAAAATAGGTATTGCGCCAACCGATAGCAATTCCAAAGATGTTTTAATCAATTTAGTGCCGGCATTTAGATCAAATTGTGTTCATATTTATGCAAGAAGAGGCAAGTTCTAATGCTAACTGAAGTTCTTATGCAGCAGGAAGCATGAGTCATTCTGCAGAAGCTAACAGCGGACTGAAAAGAAACTAAAGAATAGCAACTGGAATAAATTCTTAAATTCAAGCAGAAAAGGAAAAGTTGGAAAAAAGAAGTGGCAATTGATTCCTTTAATACATGAATTATGGCTCCTAAAAGTTAATCAAATATCTGAACTTGTAGCTTTGCATAAATCCTGATTAAAAGAAAAAGCAAATTTCCTAAAATGTTACCCTCGTTGTCAGTGGCGGATCCAGGAATTTAAGTTCGTGGGTGCTGAACCTTTTTTGGCATAAAGTTATTACCAATCACATAGTATAAAAATATAACTATTTGAACATGATGATGAAAAATAACAAGAGAACACATGGTATTGATATTAAGGACGTCGTAAAACAGTGATGGATAACACAACTGACGAGAAAAAAGATTTATGGGTTTGTCCCTTCGAGAGGAATTGCTCATCTTCGGGAGGGTTGAACTTTGGAGTCCTTTTTCTTTTTCTTTCTTTATAGTGAATTAGATTTTGTAAAATAAGAAAAGATAAAACAAAGTCAGCAAAAAGAAATTTAAGTAGTATTGGGTAAAAAAAGGTGGTTGGTGAAAACTGGAAAGAAAGAAAAGGAGAAAGTAGCTTGATAATATAAGAAACAAAAAACAGAAATAATTGGCCTGTTTCTAAAAGGCCTCTTCGGAGACAGAATCGAACCCTCGACCTTCAAACTTTCTTAAACCTCCGACTCTCTTCCACAACCAAAGAACCCATCAAACTTTTTGCTTCATTGCTTTTGCAGTCTTTTATATTCATTTCCTCAAATTTTCTATACATACTTTGCGTTGAGGTTAATGGGTGCTCGAGCACCCAAATTTAATATGTAGATCCGTCCCTGCTCGCTGTGTTCAAACTTCAAAGACTTAAAAACCCTCCTCAATCTATGGATATGAACCTGTACACACATGTTTTGATAACTGAGAAATCCTCAAGTATCACACGGTTCGAAACTCGGCGGATAATGGGTCAGGCGCTCCCTCTACTCTTCTCCACTTAAATACCAAACTTCTGTATCCGGAAGCATTCAAACCCATGGCATGTGTCTAAACTAAGCATCACGCTCTTACTACTAGACCAAAAGCCCTGGGGGCGTGTTTTGGTATTAATCAGTCCAATCACTAAATCAACTACCCTCAATGTCATATAGTTGAGGTCGCCTATATCCATTCTTCTCTAAAGGAAAATTCGAGGCTTTCTAAAACAAGATATCTCACACTTATCCTTACCCTTAACATATGTAGAAAGACTTTTGAGGAGTAACTTCCGGGGGCGTATCTAAGGGGAGGGGTATGGGTTTACATGCACCTATGCTCCTCTTCCTAGATCATATATAACAATATTATATCTTTTCAAGGCTACTTATATATATATATATATATATATATGTGTGTGTGTGTGTGTACACATAAAAAAAAATATATATATATATATATATATATATGTGTGTGCGCGCGCGCGCGCGCGCGCGCGCACCCAAGCTCAAAGAGTCCTATGGTTTAATGATTATTGGGTGCACCTTTACAAGTAAAGTTGGGATTTCAAATCCCACGTCTATCTTGTTTTTTCCTTTCTTTTTCTGGAATTGAGCTCGGGGATTTATATCTCACGCCTGTCTAGTTCTTTCCTTTCTTTTTCTAGAATTGGGCACCCCGGAGGACAGACATGTCATGTGTCCCCTCTTGCTTTTTAATTAAGTATTTTTTTTCTTTTTCTGTTGACTTTGTTTGGTTTATTCTTTCAAAATACTATAGTCTATGGCTGTCCAACGGGACGGGACGAGACAAAACTAACTGGAAGGGATGGGACGGAATGGGACGGGACGGGTTCGCGGGCCTTAAGTGCCGTTTAAAAAAAAAATTTAAGCATTAAGTTTGGCAACGACTATTGTTTTGACAATGACTAAGTTTTTATGGTTTGCAACGGCTAGTTTTTTGACTTATTTAATAAACTTAAAAGTTAAACGGAAATTAGGAAACTAAGTAAAGAATTATAAAATATTAAAACAAAAGACTTTTAATGAAATTTTTTAGTAATTATAAATTTATAATAGAGTTATAATTTATTTAATATAATTTCAAGCCATTAAGTAACTAAGATATTCGGTTTGAAATTTAAAAACATCATTTCTAACCGTGGTCTTAGAAAAACCTTGAAAAGCAGGATTATAAGTTTTTTGGATATAATGCACAAAAGCAGGGTGAGAAGGAAAAGTAAAAGGTAAGCCACAGACAGCCACCATTTTTGCTAAGTTCTCACGATCTCTATCTTTGTTATAGGGGCATAAAATAGTACTAGAAGCAGGGTCAAGCTGCTGTTGTAAAAAATTAGAACCCCCGCCAGATCCATTAGGAGTGCCAGTACCGGTGCTAGGATCCGGTATTTATCCGGCTTCTATTTTAGCTTGTATCCATAAAACTTTGTGGTCCCTATCTAAGTGCCTAGTTAAACCCCCCGTCCCACCACTTTTGGTGTGCGCAAATCGTTGCTTACATATTTCATATGTAGCACGTTGATTGACTTTATCAACAACAACAACAGCAACCCAGTATAATCCCGCTAGTGGGGTCTGGAGAGGGTAGTTTGTACGCAGACATTACCCCTGCCCTAGGGTAGAGAGGTTGTTTCCGATAGACCCTCGGCTCCCTCCCTCCAAGAACTCCCCACCTTGCTCTTGGGGTGACTCGAACTCACAACCTTTTGGTTGGAAGTGGAGGGTGCTCACCACTAGAGCAACCCACTCTTGTCATGTTTAAAACATTTCCATACAAGTGATGTTTTGGGACGTTCACCCTTAGGCTTACCCCTTACAGGAGGTACAGGAGGTAAAGCTCCAGACCGAGATTGACTCTGAGTTGGAGCTTGTGTTGCGGGACTAGTGGGTGTTTCATTTAATTCTTCTTCCTCATTTTCTACATCCTCAATAAAAATATCATTGCCAAATTGTCATTGTAAAGTTTCATGATTTAGTTGTTCTCCGAAATTAATATTATAACATGCGGGGGATTGGGAAAATAAAGTTTCATCAAATTTCATCTATATGTTTTCTAATTCTAGGAGAAGGGTTAGGATTAGGATTACTACTACTTTCACCTTTACTACTTTTTTTACTAGTTTTTTTAAATACGCCAAATACATTTTTAGGTGCCATAATTTAAATACGAAATTAAATTTAAAAAGTTAACACAAAAATTAAACACACAAATGAAATACGAAAATAGAACACGTAAAGTAAACACAAAAATTAAGCACTAAAATGATGTGCAAAAATTATATATTAAAATTAGGAGATGGAACGAGTGCACCGTAATTAAATATTGAAACTTGAAGAAATTGCCCAAACTATTGCTCCAAATACTTGACGAATTAATTTGAAGCTTGAAAGTTGCTCCAAAAATTTGCCCAAATACTTGAAACTTATCACTTGATAGTTGATTGTGAGAAAATTGAGAGAATAATATAGATAGAATGTAAGAGATTTGAGAGAGAATGATTGATTTTTGTGGGAAAAAATGAAGAAGGATGGGGTATTTATAGTAGAAAATAGGGCCAAAGTGTAATTTAATAAACTTAGGGGTTATATTAAAAGTTTGGGGGTAGGGGTGTTTTGGGTGGGGTGGGGGCCAAATATGGCCCTTTTTGGCCGTTGGGAACTGCTATTTTTGCAATTGAAGTCGTTGCCCAACGGCTATAATTCAAAAAAAAAAAACAAAGGGACGCGGGACGGGACGGGATAAACGGGACGAAATGGCTATCCCGTGTCCCGTTTAACATGAGCCCATCCCGTTTAGAATTAAGTGCGCCGGGACGGGACGGCCCGTCCCGTTGGACAGCCTTACTCTAGTCTGACACAATGAAATTCATGTTCTTTCTTTTGTCACCATAAAATTTGTATAATTAGATCAAATGCTTATAGTAAAACTAGCAGCGGTGGATAATGTAGCATATAGTCGATGGGTTAGAGTAATCCCAGTATTTTCAACATTAAGTATAGATATATATGTGAGAATTCACTAAAATTGCAAAAAGAAAAAAAGAACTATAATTTCAAAAGTGTAATGGATTCATGCTCAGAACCTCAAGGTTGAACCCCTCATCATATGGACAATATGGTTAGAGAGGAATAAGAGATGTTTGGAAGATAAAAACAGCATTTATCTTTTGTAAAATATAGATGCATGTACAATTTGTATGTCTGGTGGAAGGAGAGTATGTTAGAACATTTAGCACAGCTTCTAGACTTCTTGGACTTGTTAATGAAGAAACTGTAATGGAGTCATTGTAAGACTTTTTGTCTCTAGTTTTGCATTACCTCCTCCTTGGTACTAACTTTAATAATTTGACCTTAATTTATCAACGAAAGAAGGATCAATATTGATCCCAAAAAATAGGATTTCAACCTTTGCCAAACTATGATTAGGGAATAGGAGCCCTTTCTAAAATGTTTAGGGAATAGCCGAATAGGAACGATGTCAACCCCCTTCCTAAAAAAAATAGGAACTATGCCAACCCTATTAACCCCAGATTTACCTAATACTTTGTATCATTGTCTTACCTCATTCCACGTACTTTTTTGGTTTTCTTCATTCTTTCTATGATAAGAACCAACTTTTGTTCCTCTTGAGTATAACACATGAATATTTAAATTTTAGAAGTATAAGTTCAGGAAATAGGTCAAGATCTCTGCTGCTATCACATCAAACAACTATACATTGGATTATTGTCCAGTGACATGCAAATGTTGTTAAGTCAATTATTCTCAGATCAAATATTGTGACAACATTGTATGGTCAATATGAGGTTTTCTTTAGTAGGTCTCATTTTGACATTTCTCTTCGAGTTTTCCTTGCACTCATCTTTCGAAGGATGGCTACTTATACACAATAGTAGGATACTAAAAACCATTTTGTTTTCTCATAACAGTTCGCAATATTTTATAAGACTTGTTAGTTTATGAGGTTGACCTAATGGCTCGGAATGGTGCCCCATAAATATGATCCTTAAGATTCCAAATCCATTTAAGTTCTAACTCCATTTATCCTATGTGCTTATCTTGGTTTTTGTTCTGTTTCAGCTAAAGCATTTCAGAAAGTTATATGAAAGTTATGTTCCCATGAAATACAGAAGCTACCGGAAGAAGATGAAGAGGTGAATTCTGGTTTCAATCTATAGTCTTACCTGGAGAAGACCTTACAGTCCATTAACTGAGGTATTTCTTGTTCAACCCAGGTTGGGGGAATGGGGAGATCATATCACTCTCCAGGCAGCTGCAGATAGAGTAAGTGAGATTCTCTTTTCTGTATCAAACTGCTTCAGTGACATAACTCAATACATGTGTAAGCAGGTGTGGATCATTGTAAGACAGCTTTATAACTAAAAATGTGCTCTATAATAAGTAGGATGTGTGCCCGTCCGACATCAAATCAGTATAGCATGTTTGGGTGGTTTATAACTTACAATTGTTTTGGTTGTTCCCTAGAAATAACAAGGACATGGAAACTTTTCAGAGGAAATCCTGTTAGATGAGCAAAATGTAGCTTTCTAGTAAGAACGAAATCCTCTTAAAAGCGTGAAAACAAATTCATTAAGTTGTCTTGTTAAATTTTTCTAGATGAGCAAAAATGAATTTCAGTAGTTTTCTAAACTAGGAATGGAATCAAATTGCTGATATTATATCAGAGCAGAGCAGTTGGAGACTAGTCAATACTGTGAGAACTAAGTCCCATGTCAAACTGTGCTACCATGTGCAGGTAAAAGTCACATTTACAACCCATAAGGTCGCCTTTATAATATTGCTAGTGATCTAGATTAAATTAGACGAAGATATTAGGGTTTGTATAAGTACTGTGATTTTCTTTATAACCATAAGTTGATACTGTGATATCACATCCTACAAACATATAACTTTACTTTAACTGGAGAGTCCTTATAGTCATTGACATAAACTGTCACCATGTGTACTTCATAGAGTCGGAGCACCTGTCCCCCATCTACTAGGGCATCTCGTCGTGGTGCTGTACGAGTCGACTAATATGAAAATTTGCTATCAATGATATAGCATAGCCGCCATTCACAAATGGTCAAACTATGATCCCTCACAGCCCACAGGCACGTGTGCTTTTAGATAGACGCTACGCCTTTTGGAAGAGAATATACTCTCAGTCACTGAGGTTCTCCCAGAACATTTAACTTGGAACAAGTGACCATATTTAGGTCCATATCATAGAATTAAAATAAGATGGCTGAAATGGAGGAATGCTACGGAATTGTTGTGTGATAGAAGATATATAATAGAGTGAAAGACAAGTTCTGTAGGATGCTACAAGACAAACTGTTATTTGAGAATGAATGTTGGTAATGTTGTAGATAGTATACAGATATTAAGAATGCGCGATCATCAAAATTAGACAAGATTAGTATAAAGAAGATGAATGTTGGCCTAACTCAACTCAAAAGCTAGCTAATGAGGTCAGGATTGCCCCATGATCATATAAGGAGATAACAATTCATCCACTCAACCAACATGGGATACCTAACACCCCCTCCTCTGGCGCAGGAATGGACATTTGGTACATGGATAATATATCATGGGGGCCCAACTTTGGATAAACCGAGAATAAGGATGAGCATGGCTATGGTATTATGTAAGGAAGATGGACACTAGCCTAACTCAACACCAAAAGCTAGCTCATGAGATGTGGATCGTCCAAGACTGTATATGGAGAAACAATCCATTCCCTTAAGCAATGTGGGACACGTAATAATTAGAAATGATCATATCAAGTAGGAGGAGCAAGTAACACATACAGGATAAGCACCTATGTTGCTCGGACTCGTCAAATATGTTGTCGGGTGCATGTCAGATCCTCCAAGAGTAGTGCATTTTTGGAGGATCTTAGACGAGTGTGACAACATTTCTAGAGAGTCCGAGCAACATAAAGGATAACATAAAAGAAAGTCGTTTGAGATGGTTTGGTCGTGTTTTATGTAGACCTCGATTTGCAGAGGAGTGAGAATATAATGATTAAATGTGCTAATAGGGAGACAAAATAAATCTAAAATCACATAAAAGAAAATTGTTTAGAAAAATCTACAATCTATCATAACTAATGTAAAACTTATTAAGAGTAAAACACAAAGAAAGTAAAGGATCCATATTGGTTATACCAAATAGTTGGAATTAAAGCTTAGCTTTGTTACACTTAGATTAATTATGATGTTTGTTAGGAGCTTTTAGTTTGGTTAGAGATAGTATGTAATTGTAGGAACAAATGTGAGATTTAGAGAATCTTTAGTTTTAGAAGCCCGTAATTTGTCTTGAAACGCATATTAGTATTGGAATAAAATTGTTCTGAATAGAACTGAATGGATAAAGACTTTGTATAGGCAACCACGACGATTTCGAGATTGAACCTAGGTAGGTTATTGTTCTCTATCTTTCCTTCAGGGTGAAAGGATAGTGATTTGAAGAAATCAATCCCTTAACGAAAATATTGAAAATTAAAAAAGGCAGAATGGCCTAACAGCTCCTAAAACTTGCACTGGATTTTAAAGCTGGCCTATCAACTTCTGTTTTTCCCATTTTAGCACTTCTATTTGATAAAAGCACAACTAATAAACACCTTTGAATGAGCGTGTTTCTCAATCGTGTTGACAGAATGGCGCATCACATACTTGTCCTTTTATTATTTGACATGTGTAATTTGTGGGTCCTACCTTTTAAAAAAAATCAAAATACTAGTAAAAATTTTAATTTCTCCTTCTTACTCTTCATCTTCATCACAGTTCCACCAGGACAGCCCCCACCCTACTGCCACCATTTTCAACCATAAGAATCCAAATCTAATCCGTTCAGATCCTAATATATATGCTAACCAAGTTTTAATCCAAAAATTTGCTTGGATGGATCATCAGAATCCTCTATAACAATCCCAAAATCACTCTAGCGAGGTTGTCACCGGAAAAATGCCTTTGGCAAATCCAAACCAACCGAGCTCCTCGAATACTTCCTTTCGCATGAAAATCCTCCTTCTGTCCTTCTCTCATCACTGTCTCTTTACGGACAGCACCATCCAAAGAAATAGCTACTTGCTTGAACCTTTTGCCACCGCCCACTTGTAGAGACCAAACAGATTAAAACACCACAAAAATTAAAATAAAGAAAAAAAGGAAGAGAGGATCAATGACCAGGTCGGAGCTTTTAACAGCAACCCCATTCATAAACCACCATCACCCCCTTATTTCACAAAAACCAAACCCCAGAAAAAATCAAACCCTTTGATGTGAAGAGAGTCATTTAGGAAAAACCAGACCCCATGGCTGGTTGCGGAAGAGGTTTTTTTTATTTTTATTTTTTTTTTGGGGGGGGGGGGGGGAGGACTTAATGAAAGAGAGGAAATGAGGGAAAGAAAGGGGAATGGGACGTGGGAGGAGACGGAAGAAAGAGTGAGAAGGGGAGTAGTATTTTTCTTCTTTATTTTTGTCTTTTTATTATTTATAACAATACTAGTGTGATTTGCACGTATTTTGGCCACGTCAACTACGTCATCACCCACATAAGCATGGTCGACAGTCAAAAGTATTTATTAATACTCATTTTATCAAGTAGAGGTGTTACAATGGAAAAATTAGAAGTTGATAGGTTGGCTTTAAAATTTGATGCAAGTTTAGGGGGCTATTAGGCCATTCTGCCAAAAAAGTACGTGTAGTTTATATGGTAGATATTTCTAGATTAATTTGTCCAGATTTATTATATTTGATTACTAGAACAGTGTAGAATATTTTATATGATATTCTAGGATATTCTCTACTTTACTGTATGAGAATAACTATGTACTTGAATTTAACCAGATTAGGATTCTTACATAAGGAGCCTGTATTGTGTAATATCAATAAATAAAGTCTCCAATATATCTCCTCCCCTTAATCCATCTACACTAACAATAGAACATTGACACGGGACCAAGCGTAAAAGCGACTCAGAAAGCAGGACATCTAGTGGCTATTTCTTTTCCTAAAAACCCACCTTGTGTGGATGCAGAATTTCACGAATGTGAACTTGTTTATTCTTGCCGCAAAGTTACAGTAAATTTTGGAGAACATAGAAGGTTCGAGAATCAAAGGTTACATGATCAGGGACCTATAATGGATATAGAGAAATTATATTACATTTTATCAAGTTTTATTAGCCTCTAAATCACTAGGTTAGATCTGGAGATTTTCCACCTAAAGGATTTCTAGACTCTTGCTTTCTGAAGTTGCTTTAACGGTTTCTTCTTTCTTATGCTGCTTAAGCTTCCTATATACACATCATTTGGTGGGCCACTCTGCTGGTGTCATAACTCTTTGCGTTCTGTTGGATTTTGATTGCAGTATGGAGTAAAAATATGTTTGGTCACTTCTTTTCGCGAAAATGGCTACATTGAGATCCTTCCTAAGGGCATACAGCCTTCTAGAGGTACATACTTCTTGTCTGTTTTACACACACATAATGCAATGCGCACGTACTTGCATAGATAGCTAGCTAGCTGTTACTACCAACAGACATAATCCTCTGCAAATAAACTAACATCGGATGATGTTTTGTGTTTGATAGTTCTCTTCATGTACTCCTCCATTCCAGTTTATGTGAACCTATTTCCTTTTTAGTCTGTGCCAAAAAGAATGGCCCCTTTCTAAATTTGGAAATAATTTAACTTAAACTTCCAATTATATCCTTATGAGAACCTTCTATAGGCACACAAATAATCTGGAATGTTTAACCCACAAGTTTGATAGCCACACAAATGTTATGGCTTGTTTAGGACCACAAGTTATAAAAGTCTTTATTTCTTTCTTAAACTTCGTGCCCAGGGGCTCACATAAATTGGAATGGAGGGAGTACTATAGTAACTGAATGCATTCTCCGGAGGAAGTTCAATTTTAGATCATGTTTGTTTGAGGATGTTCTTGAGCTGATCTTTTTTAAATAGGCAAACATTCTGTTTGGTGATGATCTAGGAAAATCTAATTAAATGATTAAGTAACGTTGGCTAGGTTCAAGACGGATCATTGTTTGTTTCAAATGCATTGTTCCAATACTTACCATGGAAGAACCGTGTAGTGGTGAGCAAATTATGCATGTTCAATGAATACAAAAATAGGACTGCTTTATACTCTGGTTTGCATTCTTAATTCGTCCTAGGGTGTTGAATTTTCTCTCATCTTTATAACTTATGTGTTCATACTTTTAACAGCTTTTCTTAATTTTTAGAATTGTGGCTGAGTTTCTGGAGTGAAGTGCACTACAATTCTCTGTACGAGATTGGAGGTATATGCCCTGTTCTCAGAAACAGATTCACAATTTACTCTCGATGGGTTCAATCTTTAGTTCTTACCACAAAATCCTCTACACGTTTGAAATGATGCGTTTCAGAATTAAATATTTGTTGAAATCTTAGTGATTTTCACGCGCGCGCGCGCGCGCACACACACACACACACACATATATATATATATATATATATATATATATATATACACTCCCTCCGAACTCATTTGACTGGGCACGAAGTTTAAGAAAAGAGAGAAGACTTTTGAACTTGTGGTGTAAAATGAGTCACATATATTTTGTGTGGTTATAAATCATTGCATAAAGGTAAATTGTTTCCAAATAAGGAAAGAGGTCATTCTTTTTGGCACGGACTAAAAAGGAAATAGGTTCACATAAATTGAAACGGAGGGAGTACATACATACATATATTATTCCTTGTTCAGTTGGACCAATTGAACCCATATTCTACCAGGCTACCAGCCTCTGCCTGTCCTGTTTCCGTTCTTCCTTACGAAATTGCCTATCATTGGTTGCTGATATGTATGTTGCTATTCTTATCTGGATGTGCAACAGAGGTGCCTGCTAGAGTGCGCAGAAAGAAGCATTGGCTTTTCTAAGGCTTTCATCAGCAAAAGTATTCAGAGCTGCAATTTAGTATAATGCCTCGAGGAAACGCATTTTGCATAGAGAAGATCCAAAATTTCAAGTCGCCGTGTGGAGTACTACTGCAGTCACTACTCTTTAGTGACAATGAGTGAGAACTTAATATGAGTATATGTTCTACAATATTTTCACTGCCTATGTGAAAGTGTAACTGGTCCATGTCTGGATATATGAAAAGGGTTACAAACCAGCATAAAGAATAGTCAAATTATAGGGAAACCTTGTTACATTGGATGAGGAAAATAGTTACTGATAATTCATATGGTCGACTTTATCTACTTTGAGATCGAGGTGTAATGATATACATATATAGCTTGACTGAAAAGTAATAGGTACATTCCTACACTGACTACTTGTGTTTGCAAGATGCTACAGGATAATGCATATGGCAAAATTTCATCCTCTTTTCTCTCGCTATTCCTCTTATTTCTTGATCACTAACCTCAGCGTGTAGTATTTGCTTGTTGGCTTCAGTATAGCGTAACCAGAAATTTGCATAAGGAGATTCAATAAAATGTAAAAATGTTAAACATAAGGTAAGAACGTATGTCAATGGCATTCAATAATTTAGATATATATCTATATAAAAAAAATGCTTTTACCCTTTTTTCCATGGTATAAGTTTGCTATGGAGGGTTTTCAATTGAACCCCTCGACTAAAGTTTGGTACACCCCTGGTGGGAGAGCAATCCCATTAAGGAATATGTTACTTTCCCAAGAGCCCGGAACCAAAATGTTAGGTTTTTTGGACTCCAAATGAAAAAATAACTGGTGACCTTTTTATATATAGCGCATGAAATTCATTCGCTATACCTTAACGGCACGTTTGTTCGTTAAGGTATAACGCATGAATTACATGCGTTATACATGTTAATTGACTGACCCACAATAATCGGTGGGTATAGCACATAAATTAAATGCTGGGCTATACCCTTCAATTATTGTACCCCTCGCACAGATTATTTGCTTATTTAAGGAGCTTCATTCCTTCTTCAAAAATTCATTCCGAAAAATTCATTCTTCAGCATCCTTTGTATTTTTCTTACTCATTTAGAAATATTTGTGTATTTAATTTTTTCTGCACTTTGTCATAACGTTTGAAGTGCGAAAATTTAGGATTGCATTGTATTGGGGGGGGGGGGGGAGGGGAGGGAGGGAGGGGTGAGTTTGTCATGGAGAATAACTCAGTAGACTATAGTTGTTCTCCACAGTGTATTGTTAAGTTATCACTCACATTGGAGTACGATAGATTGGTATCTTTGATATGTAAAAGAATGAGTGTGAGTAAACGTTCGGTTAATATTTATGTAACCGGAAGATATCCATATTCGTTACTCCGCAAGGGATTGCTTGTTATGCTGAGTTTAACATCGAAGACGATGAAACTCTGAAGGATTTTTTGAGGACTCCGGATGAACACCGGGAACTTCTTGTGATAAAAATGCTGGAAATGTACGTCAAGTTTGAAGACGTCTGCAATATTGAGGTTCCGCAAAATAGGGATAACCCTCAATCTTCTAGTGGTGTTTTTGGAGCAGTTTTATCCAAACATGTTCCGTTTGAAAGAGTCTGGCTAGATCTAAACTTATCTCCACGAGCAAATGAGGAGCGATGACATAATTTCTCCTCAAGTTTACATAATTCACACACCGAGTGGTAAATTTTAATTTTTCTTGTTCTAGTATAATTTATTTTTATGTATCGTATTCGTACTAACACTCATATCTTCCAAAGGGGGTACCGTCCAGATATGAATTTTACAAGTTATGAACCAACCAACAGTTGGAATATGCCCAATTTTGGTGGTTTGGATTATGCTGGTCCATTCGCAAGTCATCAGCAACTCGATAATGTGCATCATGGGCTATCAACAGATTATGAATTATAAGTTAAAGAGATAAAGTTAATATATAATGTTGGGATGACTTTGAGAAACTCATTATTTTATGTTGTGCAGCGAAAATGAGCAACATGAAGGTCCTGTCATGACTCAAATGTCTGTAAACGATATATTTAATCAGGATCTGGTAGATGCACAGAGTCAGGAAGATGATAGTGATTATGACAACAATGATGATGAGTCTGGAGATGATACACCCTTCTCTGATGAGGAAACACGCTTTACTGATAAGAATGAGAATGAGCAACCTGATTTGACGAGGGAGCATGATGCCATCAATGAGCATACTCCATATATGCAGACTCCACCTACCGTTAGACCTAGAGTGTACGAGTCCCATGTGCCCTTTCATTCAAGGGAGATTCCCTACCTTGATCAGTTGCCCAGTATACCGGATGTGAATTCCCCCACAAGGGATCTTGATGACATTTGGATAGCAATGTGGGATGAATCTAGACCAACGGAGCTATCAAAAAAATACTTTTTGCTGATAAAGCGTGCCTTAGCAGGGTGGTGCGAATTTACAACATAAAACACTATCGTGAGATCGAGGTTCATGAGTTATCTACGCAAGTATATAAGGTTATTTGTCGTAGATGGTTTCAAGGCTGTAAGTGGATGTTGCGGGCGAGAAAGTTGAAAACAAATATATGGATGGTGGGAAAATACATTGGCAACCACACTTGAGATATGGACACATTCAACGAGAATCATTTTAACTTGAATGTTGACTTGATTTCTCTTGTCATGAGCATCTATACGTATGGAGTGGAAGGTCTGGGACAACAACTATCCATCCCATATTTGTGAAGACCTATGGCCTACCCTGGAGCAATAGTAGCGAGGGAACAACAAGTCCAGGATGCACTTACGGAGGATCCATCACGATGTCTGTAAATTGAATAATACTCCATCCATTTTAATTTATGTGAACCTATTTTCTTTTTAATCCGTGCTAAAAAGAATGGCCCCTTTCTCTATTTGAAAATAATTTACCTTTATGCAATGATTTATAGCCACACAAAATATATATGCTTCATTTTACACCACAAGTTCAAAAGTCTTATCTCTTTTCTTAAACTTCGTGTCTAGTCAAATGGGTTCACATAAATTGAAACGGAGATTAATTAAAGTATTTATATCTTTAATCGTTTAACATCTTAAAATATTTTGTGATATTTTTTATATTAATATTTAATCGATAAATTTTCTATATTATTACTTAATTTGATAAATAAAATATTTATTTATCTGTTAGTTTCTTAGAGTTTTCGACTAAACTTCGGCAGGGTTTTATTTGAACTGTCAATATTTTTTCAGATGTTTTTGGGTTTTAAGAAAATTAAATATTTAATTTTCTAAACTAATCTCGATATTTTTAATAATCATTCATATAAAAAATACTATTAAAGTTTTTTTTTTTGCGTTCATAATGATTTATATCTTAATTTAATAATGTTAAACAAACAAAAACTGCACAATCTCTTTTATGTACTATCAATTTTTTAATAATCTTATTCTCGATTAAAATAATACTAAATACTGAATTTGTTTAACTATTTGATATTATTTTTAAAACTTTACTATTAATTATTTATTTCATTCATAACAATTTGTTTGTTAACTTTTATATTTTACACAAAATTTCGGCAGCGTAGTTTATGAAGATACATAGTTTTTATTCTACACTAAAGAATCCTAAAGAGCACTAAAGTCACACTACTCTAAATGGCCATAAACAACAACTAACATAAATTAAAATTTATTATCAGTTCTATTACGCTAAAGGACACTACATAACATTAAAAGGCACTACATAACACTAAAGGGCACTAAACAACATTAAAGTCACATATTATTGTATGTACAACACTAAAGTCACATATAACAGTAATTATTCAACAAATGAACAATATACAATTTTCATAATTTTTTGCACATAAATAAACTAATCCGGATAAAAAATAAAAAAATAAAAAATTCAAAAAAGCGATCACAAAAAGCATACAATACAGTAAAAACAACTAATTAGTCAATTATATACATGGGTTATACTACAAAAGTGATTCGGAATATCTCTTTTTCGAGTTTTTTAAATTGAGAAAGAATGAAGATTTGACTATCGAACCGAACAATAAAAGAGTTCTAGTACATGACAATGCCTTGGATCGGGTGTAAGATCGCTAAAATAATGATGGGACACGAATTTCGGGGAGGGTGGGCTCTAATAGAGTTTTAAGCTTTTAAAAATGGGGTAGGGTGGGGTGGGGGGAGGGGTTGTGTTTTGTCCCGAAGAAGGAGACTGGCTCGTTTTTTAAAACAAGTATAGCACATATATTTGATGTGCTATACCTATCTGTCTTTTTGTGTTTTGTCCCGAAGAAGGAGACTGGCTCGTTTTTTAAAACAAGTATAGCACATATATTTGATGTGCTATACCTATCTGTCTTTTCAAGTTCAGGTATAGCGCATCTAATATATGCGCTATAACTGTACTTTGACCGCCTTTTGAAAATCAGGTATAACGCATAATTCATGTGTTATACCTTAACGGACAAACGTGCCATTAAGATATAGCGTATGTATTTCATGCACAATATATAAAAAGGTAATCAGTTATTTTTTCCGCCTATTTTGATAGTTTGAGTCCAAAAACCCAACATTTTGGTTCCGAATACAGGGTAATCTTTATTCTCTCATTAAATTTTCTTCTTGGATCCGAGGATGAACTATCTAACATCACGTGGCTTTCTTTTACTCAGCACAAAAAGGTTGATTGATCCATCAGGAATAAAGTGCGTCGACCGATCGAAGACTTGCTTAAGCAACATATGTTAAAAGGACTTTATTCATATTGACCTTTCTCAGACTTTTTCATCATTTGAAGGATTACTCCTCTAGTTTTTATAATTATAGAAACGTCCCTTTTTTCTACATTAACTAATTGCATAAACCTCCCTTGGGTGATTTCTAAGCATTTTCATATGATAAATAATACAAAAAAGCCCTTTGGTCGACACTTCAATTCACATCCTTCATTTTCTTCTTGAAACTTCTTTCTATCTTATGACATCTACTAAATATTGGCATATGTTTCTCCTATAAATGACATCTACTAAATAATGTTATATTTTGCTCATATAAATGACATCAACTAATAATGGTATTTTTCGCTCATATAAAGTATCAGAAGTACATGTTATAAGCAAATTCAAAGAGAAACCTTTTTAATTCTCAATGTCAAAACCTTTTTAAGTTTAAGGTAAATCTAGAGGTTTTGCTCAATTTATGTGAACCTATTTCCTTTTTAGTGCGTGCCAAAAAGACTGACCTCTTTCCCTATTTGAAAACAATTTATATTTATACAATGATTTATAGCCACACAAAATATATGTGCATCATTTTACACCACAAGTTTAAAAGTCTTCTTTCTTTTCTTAAACTCCGCGCCCAATCAAATGAGTTCACATAAATTAAAACAGAAGGAGTATATTTTTCCTTTTGATCTATATTGAACTGAGCCTTGATCTTTCATTCAAACTATGGTCGAGAACAATGAGAATTATCTGGGCAACTAATTACAACAAGTACAAAAGTAGGAAGTTGTCTACGAATAGCAAAATATAAACAAAGTAGACGAGTGGTCTTGCAACTAAAATTAACCAAACTTCAATGAGTAAAGCCTTCAACTGTTACTTTAGCACCAGGATTTTGCAGCATGAATCGGTGTAAAAATTTATCCACACATAATATTTACAACAAAACCAATAGTAACATGACATATGTCTTATGTATATTTTTTTGTTATCTAACTATGATGAAATAATTTGTGAAATTTATTATCTAACTATGATGAAATAATTTCTTATGTATAAACATTGCGCGTAAAATTTCACGCATCAAGAATTCAAGATGAGTAGCCTTTCATAGTTAAACGTGCCAAAATTATTCATTTGAAAATTTATCTGGAATTGATTATTTTGTTAGTTTAACTTTTGTATGATTTGAATATTAAAAGGAACTGTAGTAGTCCTTCATAATTTCTTATGTTTCATGTGCAAATTCCATTTTATTAAATTCATATTTTTTAGTACTACTTCCATTCTTCATACTAAAATCTTTCTACTTTATTTATTTGTTTATTTTAGATGTGTAACTCCATCCAAATTATATAAAAAAATTTGATATTGTTTTATTGTTTTCCTGAAACATATCGTAACTAGGATAAAAATATTTAATCTATCTATATCTATATCTATCTATATCTATACTATATTAAAAATACGAAGGCCCTATCGAAATGTCGTTCGTTTTTTTTACCTTTAAAAAATAATTTTTACATTAGACAAAATAGTCATTTTACTATTTTTCCTAATATATAAGATTTTAAAATTAATTTAACTTTGCCTATTAAACATCTCCTTATAACTTGAACTATGTAAAACTCCTAATATTTAGAAATTTAATTAACATAACCAAGAATTTTTATATGGTTAATAACTCTAATATGGTATCCAAATCAGTCTAGAACTCTCTTACCTCAAAGTAAAAGTACTTCTAATAAATTCATATACTTTTTCTCTCTTCTCCGATCTCTCTTTGCTCTTCTTTTTATGTATCCTTTCATTTCTAATAACCTTTCTATGAGAAGTAAACTTTTAGGGTTGCCCACCCCCACCCCCACCCCCACACAATTATATAGTTTCTTATTCAATTGTTTGAATATAATTCAAATCCATAAATAATTGATGGTAACATTGAGTTTTACTTTGTGGAAGAGAATTAGATTCTCATGTTAGTAAAATCGGTTAGTAATTGATGATGCATTATTTTTACTCTATAGTAGAGATGCAATTTTATTTTTGCATTTTTGAATCAAATTGTAATGCAGTCATATATTGATTTCATAAATTTTTGGTATATTGTTGGTTATTTAACTAGAAATAAAATTCTTATTTCATATTTATTGTTAAAATCCTTTATTGGAGATGAATTATTTGTTCAACGATTAGAAGTTGATTTTCGCTTTTGTTTTAGAAGAAATTTAACTGTAGACCAAGTTAAGGAGTTTGAGAAGCACTTTGCATTGGAGCATTAGGGTATGTTATGACTTTATCAAATATAGGTTTTGAAGATTCAGAGAGCCAAGAAAAGCTAGAACCCAAGAACTAGGAAGTTAGAGTAATTCACAATATCATAACGTGATATAAAACTTTTTACTGTAACTCAAATCGGTAATATTTTTGCTTTAGTCTTAATCTATAAATTATTTTTTATATTGATTAGTTATAGGAGGCTCAATAAGTTGGGAACAATTAAAATATCATATTTTGTATTTGAACAATTTATGAAATAGTAGTTGGTAAAAAATCACTTTAAATTTTTATTCTATATCCAGAAGGAATAAGGTGTCTGGCATAGTGTTTGAAGATTTGAATCAGGGTAAAAGTATGTTGTATTTTTTATTTGTTATAAGCATTTTTTGTGCTTAATTCTTTTGTTGTCATTATATTTTATTATTTGGTGGTGTATATATATATATATATATATATATATATATATATATATATATATATATATATATATATATGTTTGATTAAAATATAGATAATCAATTTTATAAGGAATTTGCAACAATTACAAAAGATAAAGTCTACAATATGCGAGAAAAATTTGATTGAACCTAGAATATCAAATTCAACACATATTTTATTTTCAACGTTTTTATTATACATCTATTGTATTATATGCTCGAGCATGTTTATGTGTGTGTATAATAATAAAATATTAAAATTGTGATGACCCAAAAGGTCATCTTATGTTTTAGAACTCGATTCTGCGCTCTTAAGCCCTAAAAATCTCATTTTATCCTCCTCGATTTGCGTGCCCAGTCCGAACGGATTTTCGTAAAACTTTTATGTTGAAAATAAGAATTTTTGCCTTAAAAGTTAATTTTAGTTGACTTCTGTCAATATTTTTGGTAAACGAGCGCGAATCCATATTTTGACGGTCCAGGTGGTAAACGAGCGCGAATCTCTAGCTCGAGTTTTGAATTTTTGATGAAAATTAAAAGTCTGAAAATTAATTATTTTTAAGAATTGGTTGATGTTTGGCCTTGTTGATACCATGCCAGTATTTTGGTTCTGGAGTCCGATATGGGTCCAATATAATATTTATGACTTATCTGTGAAATTTGGTGAGAAACGGAGTTGGTTTGACGTGATTCGGACGTCCGGTGGTGAAGATAGAAATTTTAAAGTGTTATTGAGAATTTCATTTGATTTGATGCTAAATTCATAGTTGTAGATGTTATTTTGGCGATTTAATATTTTTCGACTTGTGTGCATGTTTGGTTTGGAGCCCCGAGGGCTCGGGTGAGTTTCGGATAGGCGACAGGATGTTTTGGACTTAGAAAATCTTGTATTTTTGCTGTATCTGGTATCTGGTATGTTGTGCTTCCCGATCGCGCAGGCACTCTCGCGATCGCGACGGGGAACCTAGGCTGGGGAGGATTTTACTCTACGTGAACACGAGACCATGGTCGTGAACGCAGAGCATTGGGGGGGGAGGGGGAGGGTGTTGCTCTACGCGAACGCGACCCGTCAAACGCGAACGCGGAACTTTAGTTAGGATGGGCAGGGGACCTGGGAAGCTCTATGCAAACGCGAGCCCTGTCTCACGAACGCGAAGGTAAGGCAGGCTAAACCTTCGCGAACGTGTAAAGCCTCCCGCGATCGCGTAAGTCCTTAGGAGGCTGCTCTTCGCAAACGTGACAGTGTTCACGCGATCGCGATGAACACTGCCGCCCAGCACTTAACAGAATCCAAAAACGGGAATTTGGCCATTAACTCATTTTCTCAATAACCAAACGAGCTAGAGGCGATTTTCAAGAGGTGTTTTCTTTCCCAAAGTATTGGTAAGTGATTCTAAACTATTTTCTTTCAATTACCCATTACATTTTATGAATTATCAACCTAAAATCTAAAGTTTTCATAGTAGAATTAGGGATTTTGGGTAGAAACTAGGGATTTCGGAAATTTGGAGATTTAGACCTCAAATTGAGGTCGGACTCCAAAACTAATTATATATCCGGGCTCGGCGGTGAATGGGTAAATGGATTTTTGTCCGAACCTCGTGTTTTGACCAAGCGGGTCTGGGTCGATTTTTTGACGTTTTGGAGGAAAATTTGGAAAATTTAAATTTATGCAATGTAATTTATTCCTTTAGCAATATTTGATATTATTGAGTCATTTTTGAATAGATACGAATGGTTTGGAGGTGAATTCTAGAGGAAAAGCTGTGATTGAGTATTAAGTGGCCTTCGGAATGAGGTAAGTGTTGTGTCTAACCCTGACTTAAGGGAATTAGGAACCTTAGATTATTTGCTAGGTGAAATTCATGTGAGCGGCGTATATGTGAGGTGACGAGTACTTATGCGCCGACAATTTACCTGTTTTCCCTCTTTTCTCCCGTTTTTCTTATATTATCTCTTTCCTATGCCTAATTGTTACGTGTTTAGACTAGTGTTGTTAAATTGATCGTTCTTGTCATGTTTGCGGATTCTCTAGTGATAATTAAGTATTTATTTCAAAGTTGAGATTGATATTGTGGAACCATATATTGAAGTAAGGCTTGTACCTATTATTCTACCTCCCTATTGTTATTTATGCATTGTATTATGGTAAGGGAGAGTGTTAGGGTAATGCCGTGCCATATTGTGAGTGTAAAAGCACGAAGGGTGATGTCGTGCCATATTGTGAGAGTTAATGCACGAAGGGTGATGTCGTGCCATATTGTGAATGTAAAAACACGAAGGGTGATGTCGTGCCATGATATGGGAGTTAATGCACGAAGGGTGATGCCGTGCCATTTTTATTGATTTTATGGTGAGATTGAGAGTAAAAGCACAAAGGGTGATGCCTTGCATTTTTCCTTTACTGTATTCGTGCTCCTGTTGATTCATAGTATATTGGTTGTTCCAGCGTGCTCTTTATTTCGTATTTCCCCCACTATATTTCCCCCTCCCGATAATTCTTGTCTAGCTCTTCATTACTGTTATTTGTATATACACTGTTAAATTGTACAAGTTGATTTGTAGGTGACTTGCCTTAGCCTCGTCACTACTTTATCGAGGTTAGGCTCGACCCTTACCAGTACATGGGGTCGGTGTTAGTGATACTGCACTCTGCACTTTCTATGCATATTTTGGGACCGGCTCGGGTTGATCGAGATTTTAGCTGTTGGGCCTGCTATCCGGAGACTCAAGGTAGATCTGTCGGCGTTCACAGACCTTGAAGTCCCTGTCTATCCTCATGTTTTACCGTTTCTTTCATTCAAATAGTTGTATTTCTTTCAGACTATTACTTGTAGTAAATTCTAGAATGCTCGTGAATTATGACACCAGATCCGGGTGGTAGTAATCAATACAGTTTTTATATTATTCTGCACTTATTATATTTCATTTTAGCTAATTATTGTTATAAACTGAATGGAAATAGGGATTTGGTTTGATGATTCTCTAACGTTGGCTTTCCTAGCAAGAGAAATGTTATGCGCCATCACGGTCCCGACAGTGGGAATTCCGGGTCGTGACAAGTTGGTATCAGAGCACTAGGTTGCCTAGGTCTCACGATTCACGAGCAAGCTTAGTAGAGTCTGGAAGAATGGTACAGAGATGTCTGTGCTTATCTTCCAGAGGCTATGAAGTTTAGGAACAAATTTCACTTCTATTCTTCTCTGTCGTGCGATGTAATTTTCTCAATACTGATTGAACTCTTCTACTCTTATACTATCGCAGAGCCCGAGCAGCAGCCCCAGTAGTGGAGCCTCAGATAGAGCTTGACGAGGAGGTTCCAGCCCAGACTGTTCCTGCCGGACCAGCTCAGGTTTCAGAGGGGTTCATTGCCACTTTAGTACTTCAGGACGCTTTGGTCCGTTTGGTGGGATTTATGGAGAGTGTGGCCCAGACTGGCGCATTTCCCATGGCACCAGCCGTCTCTCAGGTTGGAGGAGGAGCCCAGAATCCCACTACTCCCGCTCCGGAGCAGATAGCTCCCAGTATCAGGCTCCAGCAGCTCAGCAAGTCGGAGTAGTTCAACCGGTTGTTGCGGCACAGGCCAGAGATAGGCCAGCTATGTCTTTTGAGGCTTTATGGAGATTGGACAGGTTTACCAAGCTTTTCCCAGTTCACTTCAGTGGTGCTCCTTCAGAGGATCCTAGGAGTATCTCGACAGCTGTCACGAGGTTCTACGGAACATGGGTATAATGGAGACCAATGGGGTCGACTTTGCTGCATTTCAGATGAATGGTTCCGCCAAGAAGTGGTGGAGAGATTATTTGTTGACCAGACCAGCTGGGTCGCCTTCTCTTACTTGGGACTAGTTCTCTCAGCTCTTCCTAGAGAAGTTTATGCCTATCACATTGAGAGAGGAGCGTCGCCGTCGGTTTGAGCGTTTCCAGCAGGGCAGTATGACTGTTACTCAGTATGAGACCCATTTCGTGGGTTTGGCCCGTCATGCTATTCTTCTGCTTCCCACCGAGAGAGAGGGGGTGAAGAGGTTTATTGACGGACTTGCTCAGCCTATCAGATTGCGGATGGCTAAGGAGACTGGGAGTGAGATTTCTTTTCAGGCGGCTACTAATGTCGCCAGACGAGTCAAGATAGTTCTTGCTCAGGGAGGTCAGGGGTCTGACAAGAGACCTCGTTATTCCGGTGAGTTCAGCGGTGCCTCATCTAGAGGCAGGTGTACTTTTGGTAGAGGTCATCCTCCCAGGCCGTTTTATTCAGTACTCCAGGCATCCCACGGTGCCTCAGGTGGTCGTGGCCCTCAGATGCATTATTCTGATCAGCTAGCCTACAGTGCACCACCAGCTCCTATTAGTGCACCTCCACTCAAGAGTTATCAGGGTAGTTACTCAGGTCGACATGGTCAGTTTCAGGGTCAACAGTCATAGCAACCGAGGTTATGTTATACTTGTGGTGATCCGAGGCACATTGCTAGATTTTGCCCTCGGGCAACGGGAAGCTCACAATATTAGAGTTCTCGTGCCATGGTTCCGGCACCAGTTGCTGCACCACCTGCTCAGCCAGCCAGAGGCAGGGGTCAGGCAGCCAGAGGTAGAGGCCAGACTGTTAGAGGTGGAGGTCAGGCCGTTAGAGGTGGAGACCAGCCAGGTAGAGGCCGTCCCAGGGACATAGTTCAGGGTGGTGGGGCCCAGCCTCAGTGTTATGCTTTCCCAGGCTGAGTCATCTGACACTGTTATTACAGGTACTATTTCAGTTTGCAGTAGAAATGCTTCAGTTCTATTTGATCCGGGGTCTACTTACTCCTATGTGTCATCCTATTTTGCTTCATATTTGGTTGTGCCCTGTGATTCTTTGAGTGCTCTTGTGTATGTGTCCAAGCCAGTGGGGGATGCTATTATTGTAGATCGTGTTTATCGTTAGTGTGTGATCACCATTGGGTGTCTTGAGACTCGTGTAGACCTTCTACTTCTCGATATGGTTGATTTTGATGTCATGCTGGGTATGGATTGGCTGTCACCCTATCATGCTATATTAGATTGTCACGCCAAGACGGTGACCTTAGCCTTGCAGGGGTTGCCTCGATTAGAGTGGAAAGGGGCTCTTGGCCATTCTACCAGCAGGGTTATCTCTTATGTGAAGGCTTGGCATATGGTCGAGAAGGGGTATCTAGCTTATTTGGCTTATGTCCGCGATTCTAGTACGGAAGTTCCTTCCATGGATTCAGTGCCAGTTGTTCGTGAGTTTCCAGAGGTGTTTCCTGCAGACCTGCCTGGGATGCTACCCCATAGGGACATCGATTTCTGCATTGATTTGGCTCCGAGCACTCATCCCATTTCCATTCCGCCATATCGCATGGCCCCGCCAGAGTTGAAAGAATTGAAAGAACATTTGCAAGATTTGCTTGATAAAGGCTACATTAGACCTAGTGTCTCGCCCTGGGCTGCACCTGTGTTGTTTGTGAAGAATAAAGATAGATCGATAAGGATGTGTATAGATTATCGGCAGTTGAACAAAGTCACCATCAAGAACAAGTATCCATTGCCGAGGATTGATGATTTATTTGATCAGTTTCAGGGTGCCCAGGTATTTTCGAAGATTGATTTGAGATCTGGCTACCATCAATTGAGGATTAGGGCATCTGATGTCCCTAAGACAGCTTTTCGGACTTGGTATGGGCATTTATGTGTTTCTAGTGATGTTATTTGGGCTGACAAATGCCCCAGCAACATTCATGGATTTGATGAACCGGGTGTTCAAGCCCTACTTGGATTCCTTTGTGATTGTGTTTATTGATGATATCTTGATCTACTCCCACACCCGAGAGGAGCATGAGCAGCACTTTCGGATCGTTCTTCAGACTCTGAGAGACAGCCAGTTATATGCTAAGTTCTCAAAATGCGAGTTTTGGTTGAGTTCAGTTGCTTTCTTGGGTCAAGTTGTATCAGCAGAGGGTATTCAAGTAGATCCTAAGAAGATTGAGGCAGTTCAAAACTGGCCTAGACCCACATCAACTACAGAGATCCGTAGTTTCCTGGGTTTGACGGGCTATTACCGTGGATTTGTGGAGGGGTTTTTATCTACAATAGCCCCGTTGACCAGATTGACCCAGAAGGGTGCCCCGTTTAAGTGGTCAGACGAGTGTGAGGCGAGCTTCTAGAAGCTCAAGACAGCTTTGACTACGTCATCGGTATTGGTGTTACCCACAAGTTCTCGATCGTATACGGTATATTGTAATGCATCTCGAGTTGGACTTGGTGCGGTATTTGATGCAGGGTGGCAAGGTTATTACATATGATTCGCTATAGCTGAAGGTTCACGAGAAGATTTACCATGTTCCTGATCTAGAGCTGGCAGCCATTATTCACGCGCTGAAGATTTGGAGGCACTATCTTTACGGCATGCTATGTGAGGTATTCACGGATCATCGGAGCTTGCCGTATTTTTTCAAGCAGAATGAACTCAATTTGAGGTAGAGGAGGTGGGTGGAGCTATTGAAAGACTATGATATCACCATATTGTATTATCCCGGGAAGGCCAATGTGGTGGCCGATACTTTGAGTAGAAAGTCAGCTAGTATGAGTAGCCTTGCTTATATTCCAGTTGGTGAGAGGCCGCTTGCATTGGATGTTCAGGCCCTGGCCAACCAGTTCGTGAGGTTGGATGTTTTCGAGCCCAGCTATGTTCTAGCTTGTACAGTTGCTCGGTCTTCTTTGTTTGAGCGCATCAGAGATCAGCAGTATGACGATCCTCATTTACTTGTCCTTAGAGACACAGTGCGGAACGGTGGTGCCAAGTAGGTTACTGTTGGAGATGATGGAGTTTTGAGGATGCATGGCCGTATTTGTGTGCCTAATGAGGATGGACTTCGTGATTTGATTCTTGAGGAAGCCCATAGTTCCTGGTATTCTATTCATCCGGGCACCGCCAAGATGTATCAGGACTTACGGCAGCATTATTGGTGGAGGAGGATGAAGATAGACATAGTTGCACATGTAGCTCGATGTCTAAATTGTCAGCAAGTAAAGTATGAGCATCAGATACCTCGTGGTTTGCTTCAAAAGATAGCGATTCCTGAGTGGAAGTGGGAGCGTATCACTATGGATTTTGTTGTTGGACTCCCACGGACTCAGAGGAAGTTTGATGCGGTTTGGGTCATTGTAGACAGGTTGACTAAGTCAACGCACTTCATTCTTGTGGCAGTTACCTATTCTCCGGAGCGGTTGGCAGAGATTTACATTTGTGAGATCGTCCATCTTCACGGTGTGCCCGTGTCTATCAATTCTGATCGAGGTACGCAGTTCACCTCGCACTTCTGGAGGCCAGTACAATGTGAGTTGGGTACGCGGGTTGAGTAAACACAACATTTCATCCTCAGACGGACGGGCAGTCCGAGCGCACTATTCAGATCTTGGAGGATATGCTCCGCGCATGTGTTATAGACTTCGGAGGATCGTGGGATTAGTTCTTGCCCCTTGCAGAGTTCGCCTACAACAACAGCTACCAGTCGGGCATTCAGATGGCTCCCTATGAGGCATTATATGGTAGCGGTCCTGGTCGCCAGTTGGGTGGTTCGAGCCGGGAGAGGCTCGGTTGTTGGGCACAAACTTAGTACAGGATACCTTGGATAAGGTCAAGATTATTCAGGATCGACTTCGCACAGCTTAGTCCAGGCAGAAGAGTTATGCCGACCGTAGAGTTCGTGATGTTGTATTCATGATCGGAGAGAGAGTGTTGCTTCGGGTATCACCCATGAAGGGCGTAATGAGGTTCGGAAAGAAGGGAAAGTTGAGCCCTAGGTATATCGGACCTTTTGAGATTCTAGAGAGGGTAGGAGAGGTGGCTTACAGGCTTGCGTTGCCACCTAGTTTAGCATTTGTTCATCCGGTATTCCATGTATCCATGCTTTGAAAGTATCACGGCGATCCGTCCCATATGTTAGATTTCAGCTCTGTCCAGTTGGACAAGGATTTGACTTACGAGGAGGAGCCGATGGCTATTCTAGCTCAGAAAGTTCGCCAGTTGAGATCAAAGAGTTACCCTTCAGTTCGAGTGCAGTGGAAAGGTCAGCCTGTTGAGGCAGCTACTTGGGAGTCCGAGTTCGATATGCGGAGTAGATATCCCCACCTTTTCACCAGCCCAGGTACTTTTCTATGTCCGTTCGAGGACGAACGATTGTTTTAGAGGTGGAGAATGTGATGACCCAAAAGGTCATCTTATATTTTAGAACTCGATTCTGAGCTCTTAAGCCCTAAAAATCTCATTTTTACCCTCCTTGATTTGCGTGCATAGTCCGGGCGTGTTTCTGGAAAATATTTATGTTGAAAATTAATGAAAATAAGAATTATTTCCTTAAAAGTTGATTTTAGTTGACATCGGTCAATATTTTTGGTAAACAGGCCCGAATCCGTATTTTGACGGTCCCAGTAGGTCCGTATCGAATTATAAGACCTGGGCGTATGCCCAGAATCGAATTGGAGGTCCCTAGCTCGAGTTATGAATTTTTTATGAAAATTAAAAGTTTGAAAATTAATTATTTTTAAGAATTGGTTGATGTTTGGCCTTATTGATACCGGGTCCGTATTTTGGTTCTGTAGCCCGGTATAGGTCCAATATAATATTTATGACTTATTTGTAAAATTTGGTGAGAAACAGAGTTGGTTTAACATGATTCAGATGTCCGGTGGTGAAGATAAAAATTTTAAAGTGTTCTTGAGAATTTCATTTGATTTGGTGTTAAATTCGTAGTTTTAGGTGTTATTTTGGCGATTTGATATTTTTAGACTTGTGTGCATGTTTGGTTTGGAGCCCCGAGGGCTCGGGTGAGTTTCGGATAGGCTACGGGATGTTTTGGACTTAGAAAATCTAGTATTTTTGTTGTATCTGGTATCTGGTATGTTGTGCTTCGCGATCGCATAGGCATTCTCGCGATCGCGAAGGGAAACCGGGGTTGGGGAGAATTTTACTCTATGCGAACGCAAGACCATGATCGCGAACGCGGAGCATTGGGGGGAGTTGCTCTATGCGAACGCGACTCGGCGAACACGAACGCATAGTTGTAGCTAGGCTGGGCAGGGGACCTGGGAAGATCTATGCGAACGCGAGCCCTGTCTCGTGAACGCAAAGGTAAGGCGGGCTAAGCCTTCGCAAATGCATAAAGCCTCCCGCGATCGCGTAAGTCCTTAGGAGGCTGCTCTTCGCGAATGCGAAAGTGTTCACGCGATCGCGATAAACACTGTCGCCCACCACTTAACAGAATCCAAAAACGAAAATTTGGCCATTAACTCATTTTCTCAAAAACCAAACGGGCTAGAGGCGATTTTCAAGAGGTGTTTTCTTCCCTAAAGTGTTGGTAAGTGATTCTAAACTATTTTCTTTCAATTACCCATTACATTTTATGAATTATCAACCTAAAATCTAGAGTTTTCATGGTAGAATTAGGGGTTTTGGGTAGAAACTAGGGATTTCGGAAATTTTGGGATTTAGACCTCAAATTGAGGTCGGATTTCAAAACCAATTATATATCCGGGCTCGGGGGTTAATGGGTAAATAGAATTTTGTCCGAACCTCGGGTTTTGACCAAGCAGGCCCTAGGTCAATTTTTTGACTTTTTGGAGAAAAATTTAAAAAATCTAAATTTATGCAATGTAATTAATTCCTTTAGCAATATTTGATATTATTGAGTCGTTTTTGACTAGATACGAGTGATTTGGAGGTGAATTCTATAAGAAAAATTGTGATTGAGTATTTAGTGGCCTTCAGAGCGAGGTAAGTGTTGTGTCTAACCCTGACTTGAGGGAATTAGGAACCTCAGATTATTTGCTAGGTAAAATTCATGTGAGCAGCGTATATGTGAGGTGAAGAGTACTTATGCGCCGCCAATTTACCTGTTTTCCCTGTTTTCTTCCATTTTTCTTATATTGTCTCTTTTCTATACCTAATTGTTACGTGTTTAGACTAGTGTTGTTAAATTGATCGTTCTTGTCATGTTTGCGGATTCTCTGGTGATAATTGAGCATTTATTTCAAAGTTGAGAATGATATTGTGGAACCAAATATTGAAGTAAGGCTTGTACTTGTTATTCTATCTCCCTGTTGTTATTTATGCATTGTATTATGGTAAGGGAGAATGTTAATGCACGAAGGGTGATGCCGTGCCATATTGTGAGTGTAAAAGCACGAAGGGTGATGGTGTGCCATATTGTGAGAGTTAATGCACGAAGGGTGATGTCGTGCCATATTGTGAGTGTAAAAGCACGAAGGGTGATGCCGTACTATGATATGAGAGTTAATGCACGAAGAGTGATGCCGTGCCGTTTCTATTGATTTTATGGTGAGATTGAGAGTAAAATCACGAAGGGTGATGCCGTGCATTTTTTCTTTACTGTATTCGTGCTCCTATTGATTCATAGTATATTGGTTGTTCCATTTCTCATTCTGTTGTAGCTCTTTATTTCGTATTTTCCTCACCATATTTCCCTCTCCCGATAATTCTTGTCTCACTCTTCATTGCTGTTATTTGTATATACACTATTAAATTGTACATGTTGATTTGTAGGTGCCTTGCCTTAGCCTCGTCACTACTTCGTCGAGGTTAGGCTCGACACTTACCAGTACATGGGGTCGGTTGTACTGATACTGCACTCTGCACTTTCTGTGCTGATTTTGGGACCGACTCGGGTTGATCGAGATTTTAGCTGTTGGGCCCGCTATCCGGAGATTCAAGGTAGATCTGTTGGCGTTCACAGATCTTGAAGTCCCCGTCTATCCTTCTGTTTTACTGTTTCTTTCATTAAAATAGTTGTATTTCTTTCAGACTATTACTTGTAGTAAATTCTAGAATGCTCGTGAATTGTGACTCAAGATCCGGGTGGTAGTAATTAATACAGTTTTTATATTATTCCGCACTTATTATATTTCATCTTAAATAATTATTGTTATTTACTGAATAGAAATACGGATTTTGTTTAATGATTCTCTAACGTTGGCTTGCTTAGCAAGTAAAATTTTAGACGCCATCACGGTCCCGACGGTGAGAATTTCGGGACTCTATTAATCTTTAAAGGTATATTTAATGTTGGCTAAAGTTGTAACTAGCACTAAAAACTCAAATCACCATAGGATTTGTTAATAAAAACCATAGGATTTGTAAATCATTAAGAGTTCTTATCCTAAATAATAGGCTATCAAGTATTTCCAAACCAACTGCAATTAGTTGCAAAGTTGTCCATGTAAGACTTGCTTAAGTATTGCTATTGCTAACACGTGACAAACTTGCACGTTCATATTAAATTGTTCACCTTTACAAGTCGAAAAGATACTCAATTATTTTGAATTCAACTATTGTGTTAATATGATAAATCAATATTATATCTTCTTTAACGTACATTGCCGTTTTACATTATTTCTTCTTCTTTTATACAAATTTAATTGATTGACAAGGTATACACGTGCAACGCACGTACTCTAAGACTAGTATCTATTTATATTTATATCTATATTATTATAAAAGCATGAATACAATATCAAGTGACCAAAATAACCTTAAAAATAAATTTTACACTAGACAAAATAGTCATTTATAATTTTCCTAATATTTAGGATTTTTAAATAATTTAGGATTTTTAAATCAATTAAAATCTTACTTATTAAATCTTTGACCTTTTTTAATAAGAAAATATTAGTAATATTTAATCCATACATCATCATGCATTGTCGAGTCCAACTCAGAGTCTAAAAAATTTTGTATTACGTGCCTATTTACAAGTCTTGGTTGCTTTATGTTTATGATATGGTTTGAATGCAAGGAGTGATTACGATAGGCCTTGAAATCCTATTTCATTTCTAAACATTCACGAACACTTTGTCGCTCTTTCTGCATTGAAATAGAACACATAATTTCCTTCTTTATAAGTAATTTACATTGAACTAAAACAAAGATGAAAACAAAAGCCTTCTTCCTCTGCTACAACTAACTTGCCGTATAGCCACTCTTTCCAACTGCAGCAAACAAAATATACGAAAAGATGCCGACTATGGATCAATGAACATAAACAATATATTATTATAAAAGCACGAATAAAAAGTTAATCGACAAAAATCGCCCTAGAATATTGTAATGTAATATTCTTTAAAGGAAATATTCATATTGGATGAAATTATAATTTTGAAAATTTCTAATATCTAAGAATTTGATTTCAGCTGAAAATGGTCTACCCAATTGATTAACCACTCAAGTTAATTCCGATCCAACAAGGATTCATAATTTAATTGTAAAAGCTATTATTTAGGAATTTGAATTTGACTATAATTTCTTAGCTACGTATAAGCATACATCAAAATCATGCTCTGAGATAAACACTAAAGAGATTTAAGGAAATACTATTCTTGCCAAATAATATTTAAAAGACTATTAATATTGGACAAAAAAATGCATATTTTTTACTATTCAAAGTAATTTAAAAAGAACAAAAAACTATCCTAAAATGAAATAAATTTTTACGTTCCTAGCAATAAACTACCTGCCATAATTAACATTCCCATGTTATATGCCTTATAAACCTTTACCTGAAATAGCATTCCCATGTTATATGTTGTGATGACCCAAAAGGTCATCTTTAAATTTAATAATTAATTCTGTATTTTAAGACCTCGAAAAATACTATTTATCACTCCTCGACTTCCGTGCGCAGTCCGTATAATTTTCCAGAAAGTTTTTCTGTGAAAGTTTGGTCAACATTTTGAGCAAACAGACCCGGATCAGTATTTTGACAGTTCCGGTAGGTCCGTATCATGATTTGGGACTTGGGCGTATGCCCGAAATTTAATTTGGAGGTCCGTAGCTCAAGTTATAGCCATTTAACGAAAACTAGTAATTTAAAGGCTAAAGATTTTCAAAAGTTTGACCATGAATTTGACTTTTTGATATCAGAGTCGGAATCCGATTCCGAAAATTTGAATAGATCTGTTATGTCATTGATGACTTGTGTGCCAAATTTGAAGTCATTCCGGGTTCATTTAACATGTTTCGGCACAAGTTTTGTAAATTGAAAAGTTTGAAACTCAAAAGTTCGAATCGAGGTGTGAATTGTAATTTCGATGTTATTTGACACCCCGAGTAAGTCTGTGTTATGTTCCGGGACTGGTTGGTATAACTGGACGAGGTCCCAAAGGGCTCGGGGTGAGCTTCAGACGAGTTTCAGACAATTTTTGTAAAAATTGAAGGTCTGGTTCTGGTGTGTCACACCTGCGCAATTTTGGCCGCAAGTGCGAGGTCGCTTCTATGGCTGAGAGACCGCAAATGCGGAGGTCTCGCTTCTGCGGCTTCCTTCGCGCTTTTGCGTAGTCGCATCTGCGACGTGAAGGTCCGCAGATGCGGTCCTCTGCTGGGCAGCCTTGCTCCGCAAATGCGAGCTTTGTCTCGCAAATGCGAGGCCGCAGGTGCGAAAATATAGCCCGTAGATGCGAAAATGCTGGGCAGAATACATAAAATTGGGTTTTAGTCATTTTTACTCATTTTTGAGTTTTGAGTCTCGGATTTTGGCGATTCCAAAGGGATTTTTCACGACTTTGAATTGGGTAAGTGTTCTATAACCAAAAGTGATTATATTTCATAAATCCATGTCTATATTCATCATTTATTTCGGATTTAGATGGAAGAAATTTAAATTTTGTAAAACTTTTCAAAAACAAAAAATTTAGATTTGAAGATCCATTTGACATCGGAATTTAGTAATTTTAGTATGGTTGGACTCATCTCGGAATGTGTGTTCAGATTTCATAAGTTTTCCCAGATTCGAGACGTGGGCCCACTGTTGATTTTTTAGATGAATTTCGGATTTTAATCCAGAAAATTAAAAAATTCATATGATTTAATTCCTACGATTTGTATTGAGTATATTGAATTGTTTATGACTAGATTTGAGGATTTCAGACAAGAATTCACGAGGCAAAGGTTTATTGGATTCTTGAATTTGGTTGCGAGCGAGGAAAGTGTTGTGGTTAACCTTGACTTGAGGGAGTAAAACTTATTTGTCTATTTGCTACATGATTTAATGTGCGGGAACAACGTATATGTGAGGTGACGAGTACTTATGCGTTGTGGTTAAGTCAAAGCATGCAGGTAGAATTTGTTTATTGTAAATAATTGTCTATTTAATTAAAATATTTCTGCTTAAGTTTATTATTAATTATTTGATCATTATTCGTGAAATTACTATTCATTTAATTATTGTTAAATATTTTGGAAGATGAAGTTGATATTTTGGTATTGAATTGATTGATAAGTGTATATCCCCGCATTTAAATAATCTTCTGAATTTATATTATCATTTTCATAGTAAGGAAGAGTGTAAAAGCACGAAGGGTGTTGCCGTGTCATTTGTGAGTGTAAAAGCGCAAAAGGTGTTGCCGTGCCATTTGTGAGTGTAAAAGCACGAAGGGTGTTGCCGTGCCATTTGTGAGTGTAAAAGCACGAAGGGTGTTGCCGTGCCATTTATGAGTGTAAAAGCACGAAGGGTGTTGGCGTGCCATTTGTGAGTGTAAAAGCACGAAGGGTGGTGCCGTGCCATTTTCATATTAACATTTTCTCATTTTATTGTTGATAAATTAATTGGCTGCTAAGTGACACTTCTCCTGCTGAAATTATTATATCCTTCCCCTTCGTATGTTCCCTCCCAATTTATAAATTATTATTTATTGTATTATTGTTATTTTGTATTTGTACATACTTGTACAAGTTGATTACATACATGTCTTGTCATAGTCTCATCACTACTCCGTCGAGGTTAGGCTCGGCACTTACCAGTACATGGGGTCGGTTGTACTGATACTGTACTCTACACTTCTTGTGCAAATTTCGGAGTTGGTCCCAGCGACGTACATTAGATTTGCCCGGATATAGCTATCAGTGGAGACTTGAGGTATAACTGCACATCGTTCGCAGTTCCGAAGTCCCTTCTATTTTATCTCAGATGTGTATTATCTTTCAAACAGCTTGAACTTTATTCAGACCTTTATTTGTATTATCCTAGTAGCTCGTGCACTTGTGACATCAGATTCATGATGTATTTTGATAATTCGGAATTTATGGTCTTCCGCACTTTATCTTAGTAATTGATTTCTATTTAATTAAATTTGCTTTAACATACTTAAGATTATTTTAATGTTGTCTTGCCTAGCAAGTAAAATGTTAGATGTCATCACGATCCTGAATGTGAGAAATTTCGGGTCTTTACATATGCCTTATAAACCCACATTTTTGCTTGCGTTTTTTTTTTATTATTTGGCGGTTTTCCCCAGATGAAATTTACCATTTCATAAGGCTTTATAGGTACAAATAATATTTCCAGACGGTTAATTAAGTATCTGAGAAATACATAAAGTATTTCAATTAATTTTTATTTCCAATATCTTTGTTCATTTTTTAAGTTAAGAGAGAGATGTTATAAAATTTACATTTTTGGATTATGATGATAGAATCACGAATTAGAATTACTGTTCCTCACTTTGCTACTAATTTACAAAGGAATTCATCTTCGCCCTGCTCATTGAGTATTTCAAGATGCGCTCACTAGACAATAAAGCACGGATATGCTTATACAAAGAGTTTTCATAGTAATATACCTAGAACCCTTAGTCGAAGATATGAATAAAAGAAAAAAATATGTAATTGATCAAAATGCTACTGGTAAGCAATTCATTATTTAGACTAAACTTTTTTAGTATCTTTTGTAAATTTGATCTACTTGTGTGCAGCTAATCCTATAGAAAATGAAAGATATTAGTTGAGATTATGTTGAATTATGTCAGAGGACCCTCTTTATTTGAAAACTTGCTTACTACTAATGGAGAAAAGTGTCAAGTATCCAAATGAACTGCAAAAGAAAGAGAGTTATTAGAATTAGATAATAACATTTTTGAATGCTTACTTGAGACAGTTGTTTCCGAAATGCCATTAGCTCTACAAAATTTGTTTGCAATTGCATATGATAAACCAATTGATATTAGAAAGCTGTATGTTTGTCACATGATTTTGAAAGAATACATGATAGTTGAACTAATACCAACTATAATGCTAACTGAAATGCATTATTTATTTCTTAGAGATCATGGGTTAGAGTATTGTTGGAAAATGATGATAAAAAGTACTTTTAGAAAACGTGATTATTATGGTCTAGATGACAATGTTGCATCAGAAGGCATAAAAATCATTGACGAAAAGTCTATAAAAGTACCTAAATAAGATTTTAATGTATAATCAAAACTAAATCCTGAACAAGAGCAAGTTTTCAAGACTATATTGCAAAGAGACGACTCTGATATCACATAACTGTTCTTTTTATATGGAACTGGAGGAACCGCAAAACGTTCATATTCCGTGCATTACTTGCAATTGTCAGAGCAAGAGGCATGATAACTTTAGCAATAACAAGTGATATAGTAGTAGAAATTTTACCATAGGGTCATATGACTCACTCTAGATTCGACATTGCATTACTTGCAATTGTTAGAGCAAGAGGCATGATAACTTTAGCAACAACAACAAGTGATATAGTAGTAGATATTTTACCATGAGATCATATGATTACTTTAGATTCGACATACCTCTTAAATAATTGAGACAATCATCACTTATATGTCAAATAGATTGGTAGTGTTTAATTAATTAAAAAAACTTGATAATATGGGATAACGAAATGTAAATACTAGTTTGGACGAACATACCTATGGCATCAAATGACAAAAATTCAGCTAACAAAAAAAATGAGCGCAAGAACAATTCCAACATTAGGTAATTTTTTACATCGTGTAAAAAATGGAGAAGATCATACAATAAGCGATAAATTATTTGGTGCTTCTTCTAAAATATTACTCCCTCTATTTCAAATTAGATGAGCTACTTTCCTTTTAGTCTGTTCCAAAATAAATGACATATTTCTAAATTTAAAAATAATTCAACTTTAAACTCTTCATTTTACCCTTAATGAGAAGCTTTTATAACCACACAAATGTCATGGCCCTACAAAGCTTTTACCCCTCAAGCTTTTAAGACCACAAGTTTCAAAAATCTTTTTTTTCTTAAACTCCGTGTCGAGTCAAACTACCTCATCTAAATTAAAAGGAGGGAGAAGTTGTCAAGACCAATATTGTCACGACCCCAATTTCCCTCCGTAGGATGTCATGATGGCACCTAGTCTTTAAGACTAGGTATGCCTAACACTTACTGAATTAATGAAAAAATTCAACCAATAACTATTAAATATGAAATAGAAATTTTTATACAAAGCCAACAATTTCAAAACCGGTAGTACAAGTCATAAGCTCTACGGAGTTCACTAGAAAATCTCCAAGTACAATTGTTCCGGAATAAAAATAAACTATGCAAAACTAACTTCCAAAGGTGATTCCAAGACCTGCGAACGCGATGACAAGTATACCTTGAAGTCTCCACAACAATATCTAATCTGCTATCTAACAATCAACACACTCCGAAGTACCTGGATCTGCACAAAAATATATAAAAGTGTAGTATGAGTACACCACGGTCAGTACCCAGTAAGTATCAAGACTATTAGAGTAGTGACGAGGTATAAATCAAAATACTCACTAGACAAAATAACATGTGCAGTATATAAGTATAAATATGATGACTCGATAGGTCATCTAGAGTTTTAACCCTTAATTCTGTGTTTTAAAACCTCAAATAGCTCCTTCTAGCCTTTGTCAATTTGTGTGCACAGTCCGTGTCTTGTTCCGAAATATTGTTATGTGAAAAATTAATTAAAATGTGAATTCGTACTTTAAAACTCATTTGAGTTGACTTCGGTTAATATTTTGAGCAAACAGACCTGAATCCGTATTTTGACGGTTCCGATTAGTCCGTATCATGATTTGGAACTTGGGCGTATGCCAGGAATCGAATTCGGAGGCTCCTTGCTCGATTTATCGCAATTTGTTGAAAATTCGAAGTTTAAAGGTTTAAAGAAATAACAATCGGATTTTGGTTCCGGAGCTTCATATACGTTCATTACTGTATTTGTGACTTGTTTACGAAATTTGGTGCAGAACAGAGTTGATTTGACGTGATTCGGACGTCCGATTGTTATAATGAAAGTTCTTAAGTTTTATTGAAAATTTTATTTGTTTTGGTGTCCAACTCGTAGTTCTAGGTGTTATTTTGGTATTTTGATTACGCGAGCGAGTTCATATAATATTTTTGGACTTGTGTGCATATTTGGTTTGGAGCCCGGAGGGTTCGGGTGAGTTTCGGATAGGCTACGAGTGTTTTGAACTTAAGGAAAATTCTGGTTTTTAGCCTATGCTTGTTGCTGGTGTCTTCTTCTTAGCGATCGCGAAGAATGTCTCACGATTGCGAAGGGTAGTTTGGGATAGGGGAGGAGATTGTTCTTCGTGAACGTGAGGTCCTGGTCACGAACGCGAAGTGGAGGGGGGCTTGCACTTCGCGAACGCGAAGTATTGTGGGTTTGGAGGGGGGACTGAGTTAGACTGCTACGCGAACGCAGACCCCGGGTCGCGAACGCGATGGTCAGGAGGGAAGAACCATCGTAAACGCGGAGCACTTCTCGCGAACGCGAAGGCCATTTTGGCCGTTGTGCATCGCGAACGCGGGAGGTCCCTCGCGAATGCGATGAAGCCTGACGCACAGACCTTAAATATTTCAAAATATGGGATTTCACGCATTTTTCACGATCTTTCCATTTGAGCTCGGCCTAGAGGCGATTTTGAAGAGAAAATTCATCACCAATTCATAGGTTAGTATATTTTAACTCATTTTCTTCCATTTCTAACACCACCCATTAATTTCTAGCCTTAATCTTTGTTCTTCCATGGTAGAAAACTAGGGATTTAGAAAGAATTGAGGGTTTTTGCAAAGGGAGGGGGTTGCAAATTTAGAATTTAGACCTCAATTTGGGGTCATATTTTGAAACTAATTACATAATCGGGCTCGAGGGTGAATGGGTAAATGAGTTTTGGTCAGAATCTCGAGTTTTGACCAAATGGGCCCAAGGTTTTTGACTTTTTGGGAAAAGTATAAAAATTCTAGCTTTATGTACTATAATTGATTCCCTTAGCATTATTTGACGTTACCTAGTCAATTTTGGTTAGATACGATTAGTTTGGAGGTGGATTCTAAAGGAAAGGCCTCGGTAGAGCTCTGAGTTGTTTGCGGAGTGAGGTAAGTGTCGTGGTTAACCTTGACTTGAGGGATTAGGACTTGTTTGCCTATTTGCTACTTGTTTAAATGTTTGGGGATAATGTATATGTGAGGTGACGAGTACTTATGCGTTGTTGTTGGGTTAAAGCATGCGGGTGGGACTTGTTTCCTTGTAATTTGTTGCCTTCTTTACTTATGATATTGATGCTTAGATTAGTTTGTTTCTTATTTGATCGTTCTTTCCACATTTATGAATTAATTGTGATGGTTGAGTATATTCAGAAGTTAAGGTTTAGCATCTTGGAACCATTATTGACGTAAGGTTTATTCTGGCATTATCTATCTCCACAATTTTATATTCATTATTACATGGAGAGGTTGAGAGTAAAGCACAAAGGGTGATGTCGTCCCATCATTTTCGTTTCATGATGAGATTGAGAGTAAAATCACGAAGGGTGATACCGTGCCATTATTTTCATTTCATGGTAAGGTTGAGAGTAAAAGCACGATGGGTGATGTTATGTCGTCTTTATTCATTATGTTTATCTGTTTTCATTGGTTGATGATTTATTTGACTGTCTTATGTTGTCATTCTTGTTGTAGTTATCGTATCTTGTTCCCATTTCACATGTTCCCTCCCATCTCTCCATACTGAATCTCTATTTATTGATGTTTTGTACATATATCTATGTTTGTACAAGTTTAATTATGTGAGTGTCTTGTTATAGCCTCGTCACTACCTCATCGAAGTTAGACTCGACACTTATGGAGTACATTGGGTCGGTTGTACTCAAACTACACTCTGCACTTCTTGTGCAGATTTTGGTACTGGTCCCAGCTGTACGTGAGGCACATCAGCTCGGATTATCACCTTCAGAGACACGAGGTAGATCTGCTGGCATCCGCAGACCTTGAAGTTCCCTTCCTTTTTCCTTACTTACTGTTCATTTCATTCAAAACAGTTGTATTTTTTTCAGACTCTATTTGTAGAACTTCTAGTAGCTCGTGCACTTGTGACTCTAGATCCGGGATTGTACTTAGAAGATATTTTTGGTTATTTTACCTTTTCGCACATCATTCTAGTTTTATTTCAGTTTAAATGAGTTTTAATTGCTTGAATTGTTTAAAATCGCATACGTTTTACTCTAACATTGGCTTGCCTAGCGAGTGATGTGTTAGGTGCCATCACTGTCCCGAATGTGGGAATTCCGGGTCATGAAAATTTAGTATCAGAGCACTAGGTTGCCTAGGTCTCACGATTCACGAGCAGGCTTTGTAGAGTTTGGAGGATCGATACGGAGACGTTTGTACTTATCTTCTAGAAGCTATGGAGTTTAGGAACAATTTCACTTCTATTCTTCTCTGTCGTGCAATTTTATTCTATCATTGATGATTGAACTCTTCTATTCTTGTTCTCTCGCAGATGGCGAGAAGACATACTGCATCTACAACTGGTCAGCAGTCGGAGCCCCCACTGGTATCTCCTACTAGGAGCAAAGGTCGAGGCCGAGGTTGGGCCAGAGGCCGAGGCAGAGGCAGGGCTCAGCCTAGAGCTCGAGCAGCAGCAGCAGTGGAGCCTTAGGTAGATTTTGATGAGGAGGTTCCGCTCTGATTGTACCTGTTGGACCAGCTCAAGTCCCGGAGGGGTTCATCGCCACTCCAGTGCTTTATGACGCTCTAGTCCGTTTGGTCGGCCTTATGGAGAGTGTGGCCCAGGACGGTACATTTCTTGTGGCACCAGCTGTCGTTTAGGCTGGGGGATGAGCACAGACTTCTGCTACTCACACTTCGGAGCAGATGGCTCTCCGGTATCAGACTCCAGTAGCCCCGCCAATTGGGGTAGTTCAACCGGTTGTTGCAACACAGGCTGGTGATAAGCCTGCCATGTCTTCTGAGGCTTTATGGAGATTGGACAAGTTTACCAAGCTCTTTCCAGTTCACTTCAGTGTTACACCTTATGAGGACCCACATGATTATCTTGACCGCTGCCATGAAGTGCTGCGGAACATGGGTATAGTTGAGACCAATTGGGTCGATTTTATTGTGTTTCAGATGATGGGTTTCGCCAAGAGGTGGTGGAGAGATTATATGTTGACCAGACCAGCTGGGTCGCCTGAACTTACTTGGGATCAGTTCTCACATTTATTTCTAGAGAAGTTCCTCCATGTCACACTGAGAGAGGATTATCGCATGCAGTTTGAACATCTCCAGCAGGGCAGTATGACTATTACTCACTATAAGACTCGTTTTGTGGATCTAGCTCGTCATGCCCTTATCTTGATTTCTACTGAGAGGGAGAGGGTGAGGAGATTTATTGATGGACGCATTTACACAATCAGGTTACAGATGGCTAAGGAGACCGGGGGTGATATTTCCTTTCAGACGACTACAAATATTGCCAGGCGGATCGAGACGGTTCTTGCTCAGGAGAGGGGGCAGGGGTTTGACAAGAGGCCTCGTCATTTCGGTGGGTTCAGTGGTGCCTCATCTGGAGGCAGGGGTACATTTGGTAGAGGCCATCCTCCGAGGCCGTTTCAGTCAGCGCTCCAAGCATCTCATAGTGTATCAGGGAGTCACGGACCTTATGTGTCTCATCCCGATCAACTAGCCTACAGTGCACCACCAACTCGCATTAGTGAACCTTTGCTCCAGAGCTTTCAGGGTGGTTACCCATGTTGACAGGGTCAGTTCCAAGGTCAGCAGTCATAGTAACCGATGGCCTATTATACTTATGGTGATCCGAGGCACATTGCTAGATTTTGCCCTCGGGCATCTGGAAGCACACAACAGCAGGGTTCTCGTGCCATGGTTCCGGCACCGGTTGCTCCACTGCTCGCTCAGCCAGATAGAGGAAGGGGTCAGGCAGCCAGAGGTGGAGGTCAGGCCGTTAGAGGTGGAGGTCAGGCCGTTAGAGGTGGAGGCCAGCCAGTTAGAGGCCGTCCTAGGGACATGGTTTAGAGTGGTGGAGCCCAACCCCAATGTTATACTTTCCCAGCTTGGCCTCAAGCTAATTCATCTGACGTTGTTATCATAGATATTGTTCCAGTTTGCCATAAAGATGCTTCAGTTCTATTTGATCCGGGCTCTACTTATTCCTACGTGTCATCCTATTTTGCTTCATATCTAGTTGTGCCTCGTGATTCTTTGAGTGCTCCTGTGTATGTGTCCACACCTGTGGGAGATTCTATTGTTGTAGATCGTGCATATCGTTCATGCGTGGTAACTATTGGGAGTCTTGAGACTAGCATAGATATCCTACTTCTTGATATGGTAGATTTTTATGTCATCTTAGGTATAGATTGACTGTCATCTTATAATGCTATATTGGATTGTCACGCCAAGACGGTGACCTTAGCCTTGCGGGGGTTGCCTAGATTAGAGTGGAGGGGGACTCCCGGCCATTATACTAGCATGGTTATCTCTTATGTGAAGGCTCGACCTTTGGTCGAGAAGGGGTGTCTAGCTTATTTGGCTTATATTCACGATTCCAGTGCGGAATTTTCTTCCATGGATTTAGTACTAGTTGTTTGTGAATTTCCAGAGGTGATTCTTGTAGATCTATCGGGGATGCCACCCGACAGAGATATTGACTTATGTATTGATTTGGTTCCGGGCACTCAACCCATTTCTATTCCGCCATACCATATGGCCCCGCCAGAGTTGAAAGAATTGAAAGAGCAGTTGCAATATTTGCTTGATAAGGGCTCCATTAGACCTAGTGTCTCGCCTTGGGGTGCGCCAGTGTTGTTTGTGAAGAAGAAAGATGGATCGATGAGGATATGCATAGATTATCGACAGTTGAACAAAGTAACCATCAAGAACAAGTATCCATTACCAAGGATTGATGACTTATTTGATCAGCTTCAGGGTGCCACAGTGTTTTCGAAGATTGATTTGAGTTCTGGCTACCATCAGTTGAAGATTAGGGCATCTGATGTCCCTAAGACAGCTTTTCGGACTCGGTATGGGCATTATGAGTTTCTAGTGATGTTATGTGGGTTCACAAATGCCCTAGCAGCATTTATGGACTTAATGAACCGGGTGTTAAAGCCCTACTTGGATTCCTTTGTGATTGTATTTATTGATGATATATTGATCTACTCCCGCAGTCGAGAGAAGCACGAGCAACATCTTCCGATTGTACTTCAAACTCTTAGAGATAGCCAGTTATATGCCAAGTTTTCAAAGTGCAAGTTTTGGTTAGACTCAGTCGCCTTTTTGGGCACGTCGTATTGGCAGAGGGCATAAAGGTGGATCTTAAGAAGATTGATGTAGTTTAGAACTGGCCTAGACCCACTTCAGCTACAGAGATCTGGAGTTTCCTAGGTTTGGCGGGTTATAACCGCCTGTTCGTGGAAGGGTTTTCATTTATAGCAACCCCATTGACCAAATTGACCCAGAAGGGTGCCCCGTTCAGATGGTCAGATGAGTGTGAGTTGAGATTTTAAAAGCTCAAGACTGATTTGACTACGGCGCCAGTGTTGATGTTGCCCACAGATTCAGGATCTTACACGGTGTATTGCGATGCATCTCGTATAGGGTTCAGTGCGGTATTGATGCAGGATGGCAGGGTGATCACATACGCGTCACGGCAGTTGAAGGTTCAGAAGAAGAATTACCCTGTTTATGACTTAGAGTTGGCAGTCATTGTTCATGCGCTGAAGATTTGAAGGCACTACCTTTACGGCGTGTCGTATGAGGTATTCACGGATCATCAGAGTCTACAGTATTTGTTCAAGAAAAAGGATCTCAATTTGGGGCAAATGAGATGGTTGGAGCTGTTGAAAGACTATGATATCACCATTTTGTATCACACCGGAAAGGACAATATGGTGGTTGATGCCTTGAGTAGGAAGGCAGTGAGTATGGGCAGCCTTGCATACATTTCAGTTGGAGAGAGACCGCTTGCATCAGATGTTCAGGCTTTTGCCAATCAGTTCGTGAGGTTAGATATTTCAGAGCCTAGTCGTGTTCTAGCCTGTAAAGTCGCTCGGTCTTTCTTGTATGAGTGCATCAGAGAGCGGCAGTATGATGACCCTCATTTGCTTATCCTTAGGGACACAGTGGGGCACGACGGTGACATGCAAGTTACCGTTGGAGATGATGGAGTTTTGAGGATGCAAGGTCGTATTTGCGTGCCCAATGTGGATGGGCTTCGTGAGTTGATTCCTGAGGAGGCCTACAGTTCTCGGTATTCTATTCCTCCGGGTGACACCAAGATGTATCAGGACTTGCGGAAGCATTATTAGTGGAGAAAGATGAAGAAAGATATAGTTGCATATGTAGCCCAGTATCTAAATTGTCAGCAAGTAAAGTACGAGCATCAAAGGCATGGTGGTTAGCTTCACAAGTTAGAGATTCCTAAGTGGAAGTGGGAGCATATCACTATGTATTTTGTTGTTGGACTCCCATGGACTCAGAGGAAGTTCGACGCGGTATGGGTCATTGTGGATAGACTGACCAAGTCAACACATTTTATTCCTGTGGCAGTTACCTATTCTTCAGAGTGGTTGGCTGAGATCTACATTCCGAGATCATTCGTCTTCATGACGTGCCCGTGTCTATCATTTCTGATCAAGGTATGCATTTCACCTCATACTTCTAGAGTGAAGTACAACATGAGTTGGGCACGCAGGTTGAGTTGAGCATAATATTTCATCCCCAGACGGACGGACAATCCGAGCGTACTATTCAAATATTGGAGGACATGCTTCGCGCTTGCGTTATGGATTTCGGGGGTTCTTGGGATCAGTTTCTTGTTGCTTGAGGAGTTTGCCTACAACAACAACTACCAGTCGATCATTTAGATGGCTCCCTATAAGGAATTATACGGAAGGCAATGCCGTTCGCCAACTGGATGGTTCGAGCTGGGGGAGGCTCGGTTGTTGGGTACATATTTGGTACAGGATGCCTTGGATAAGGTCAAGCTTATTCAGGATCGACTTCGCACAGCTCAGTCTAGGCAGGAGAGTTATGCCAATAATAGAGTTCGTGATATTGCATTCATGGTTGGAGAGAGGGTATTGCTCCAGGTTTCACCCATGAAGGGGGTGATGAGGTTTGGAAAGAAGGTCAAGTTGGGCCCTAGGTATATCAGACCCTTTGAGATTCTTGAGAGTGTGTGTGAGGTGGCCTACATGCTCGCATTGTGACCTAATTTATCAGCAGTCCATCCAGTGTTCCATGTGTCTATTCTCCAGAATTATCACGGTGATCCATACCACGTGTTAGATTTCAGCTCAGTCCAGTTCGAGTGCAGTGGAGAGGTCACCCGATCGAGGAAGCCAAGCGGGAGTCCCAGTCGGATATGTGGAGTAGATATCCACACCTTTTCACTAGTCCATGTACTTTTCTATGTCCGTTTGAGGACAAACGTTTATTTTAGAGGTGGAGAATGTTATGACCCGATAAGTCATCTAGAGCTTTAACCCTTAATTATGTGTTTCGAAACCTCAAATAGCTCCTTCTAGCCTCCTTAATTTGCGTGCATAGTCCGTGTCTTATTCCGGAAGGTTTTATGTGAAAAATTAATTAAAATATGAATTCGTGCCTTAAAACTCATTTGAGTTGACTTCGGTCAACGTTTTGTGCAAACAGACCCGGATCCTTATTTTGACGGTCACTGTGGGTCCGTATGGTGATTTGGGACTTGGGCGTGTACTCGAATTAAATTTGAAGGCCCCTAGCTCGATTTATCGCAATATGTTGAAAATTCAAAGTTTAAAGGTTTAAAGAAATTTCAAGTTTGACCGAAGTTTGACATTGTTGCTATCGGGTCCGGATTTTAGTTTCGGAGCTTGATATAGGTTCATTATTGTATTTGTGACTTGTCCGTGAAATTTGGTGCAGAACGGAGTTGATTTGACGCGATTCGGACGTCCGGTATGATCACATGCTCACATTCACCCAGCATGTTCAAAGGCTCACAGTCATAATCCGCCCGACATGATCTCAGGCTCACATTCACAATCCGCCCAGCATGGTCACAGGCTCACAATCAAAACCCTCCCGGCATAGTCAGAGGCTCAATATCAACATGGAAACAGATAATACAAGAACACATGGGCATGATAAATAAATGTCAAGTTTCATACTCCTGAGCTAGTATAAGTCGCATGCTACGGTGTATGCTTGTGCGAGTGTACTACTTCAGCCCAAGCCAACAAGTAAGATCAAAGATATCGAATAGCTCATCGAAACAACAAAACAAGTAACACAAGGTGTATGACAAACACAAGGAAAAGCACACCATCACATGAAAATCACCAACACAACGTCTCCAAACTACCACACATCATCCCTGACATTGCCACCCTTATCTCTCTGATAGCCACCCGTATCACTCCGCCCTGACATTATCATTAGCTACCATTATCTCTCCTATAGCCACCCATATCACTCCATACATTCAACAAGAGTGAGATACCACCCTTATGCCTCGCATAACACCAATGGTGAAATACCACCCATATACTCCGCATAACACCAACGGTGAAATGCCACCCCATATACTCTGCATAACAACACCCAAACCACACAACAATTCACATGTGCTATCATCACAACAACACAACATATCAACCCATATCACAAGTTCCCGTAGTCCACAACCTTTCCAAAGATTCAACGATATCAATATTTTTACAACAAATAGCCCACGGCTCAACACAACGTATATAGAATCTCAATAACAACAAAATGAACGGAAAAGTAACTCAACAAGGAACAACACCCCTTTTTAAACACAACTTCAATTAGAATAGATTAATGACTCTCGATAACTTCAGTTCCAATTAATTGTTTAAGAATAACCTCGATAGTGAAAGTACTTCCATGAGATGGAAAACTTCGGACTCTAGTGTATGAATTAGGCTAACAATGAAGGAGATGGCACGAACTAGTTCTACATCTAAATGCATGAGAAAAACCCGACAACAAAAGGATATCATGTGACAAAAATTTCAACTAAGAATAGCTCCACAATAAAAGAAATCACATAATGATAAAAGTGATAGCAACTCCAAACAAAGCATATAAGAGCAAACTCGACAAGTAAAGAATATGACATATAACGACAACTTCAAATAAAGCATGTGATAGTAGACATGACGAATAAAAGATATAACATGTGCTAACAATTCCAAATAAGTACATAAAGATGCCAATTTTCCACATATAAGCCCGAGTACATAGTCGTCACCTCGCGTACACGACTTTCACATGACATAAATAGCACAAACGACTCAAATCCTAAAGGGTAGTTCCCCCACACAAAGTTAGGCAAGATACTTACCTCAAAGAAGCTAGACTGATACTCTAAAATGACCTTCTCGTGGGAAACAACCTCCGGATGGCTCAAATCTAGACAAAATAACTTAATATTATAAATAAAAACTATAAGAAATAATTTCGGATAATAAAGCTTTGATCTTTAATGAAACCTAAAAAGTCAACCCAAAAGGTCATCCCCGGGCCCACACCTCGGAACATCATAAAATTCATAAAATTCGAACACCCATTCCGATACGGGTCCAATCATACAAAATTTATCCCATTCCGACATCACCTCGTCCTTCAAATCATCATTTTACATTTTTGAAAGTTTTCACAAAATTCTCATTTTTCCCCAACTCAAACCAATAATTTAATGATAAAAACAAAGATGGAATCATGAAATAAAATCAAATGAGGGTAAAGAAAATTTACCACAATCCAACACGTGAAGAACCCCTCAAAAAATGCTCAAATACGAGGTCTACAACTCAAGATATGAAAGCAATAGCCAAACCCTCGACTTGGGAATTAATATCTGCTGCCCAGGCATTTATTTGCACATCGCGATCGCAAAAACACGCATGCGATCGCGAAGAAGAAACAATAACTACCCAAAAAATGCAATACGCGATTGCGAGAAGAACAGTGCGATCGCGAAGTCCAGCGAACCAAAGAAGCGCGAATGCGCAACACCTTCCCTGAAAGCATAAGCCAAGGAGTCTGCCTCCTTCCACGGCATTACGCGATCGCGATCTCCATGACACGAATGCGACTTACAAACAACTCAAGCCTCGCTAATGCTGGAACAGTTATGAGAACGCGAAGAAGAACCATGCTCAGCACCCACAATATATTGTAATCGCCACAGCATACACGCGATCACATAGAGTACCTGAAGCATCAGAAAACGAGCAACTCTAAAACGTGACGAAATGGCCTGAAGCCCATCCGAAACACACCCGGGGCCCCCGGGACCCCGTCTGAATATACCAACAAGTTTCATAACATAACGCGGACCTGCTCGAGGCCTCAAATCACATCAAACAACATCAAAACCATGGATAGCACCTCAAATCAAACTTAATGAACTTATAAACTTTCAACTTCTACAACTCGCACCGAATCATATCAAATCAACCCGGAATGACGTCAAATTTTGCATGCAAGTTCCAAATGACACAACAGAGCTATACCAACTCCCGGAAATGAAATCCGAACCCGATATCAATAAAGTCAAGTCCTGGTCAAACCTCCCAACCTTCAAAACCTTCAACTTTCCAATTTTTGCCAAAATGCATCAAATTAACCTACGGACCTCCAAATCCAAATACGGACATAAGCCTGAGTCCAACATCACCATATGAAACTATTGGAATCATAAAAATACTATTACAGAGTCGCCTATAAAAAAGTCAAACTCCGGTTAACTCTTTTCACTTAAGCATCTAAAACAAAAATCATCCTTCCAAATCAATCCCGAATTATCCGAAATTCGAACTCGACCAAACACGCAAGTTACAATACATGATGCGAAGCTGCTCGAGACCTTAAGCCACCAAACATGATACTAATTCTCAAAACAACCGGTCGGGTCATTACATCCTTCCTCTCTTAAACAAATATTCGTCCTCGAACGTGCCAAGAACCGTTACAAAGTCATCAAATCACTGAATGAACTTACTATACATATACTTGCGGGTGATCCCACATCACCCCAATCCATATAGGCCCAACAGGCGACAACACCATCTTAACTGGCAATTTCTCCTTTAACCCACACTAATAAGCCTTAGAACCAACTTTTTCACTATCCGATCATTTCCTAAAGATCTGGTTCCCATATCAACACACGATATCAACCTTAACCAGTTGCAACAACTCATGCCTACACCCACAAAGTACAACCACACGATGTAACACATCACACATATGCCTTTAATAACAACTTTGACCACAATAGCTACCCATAATCAAATCCAACGCCGACAATTAACCTTATCCCAGCTAAAACCTCACCTCCAAACCTTCACAACACTGGCAACGATGTAAGATATATAAGGATCTCATAACCATTTACCCGAATCAACAAGTCACATGTAATGCCACCTGGGCACACATCTCATAAGCTAAAACCCAATAAGCACAACGCGAATATGACTAGATATGCAAAGAGAAACACATGAGAGAATTATGAACAAGCTCGACAGGCACAACTCTCTATCATTACTATACTATGGATCAATTCCACGAGGGAGAATCAAACATATGAACTAATCACAAGGATCTCATCCTAATATAACTCCACTGCGGCACGTAGCCCAGTCCAAACATATCAATCCGCATGAAAATACGAGGATCCCATCCTCAGCTCTGAATCACAAGTAGAATACACACCATACCAATCGAAACCTTCGACTAATTCAATTTTGTTAAACAAAATCACAACACGTAACGAACTCCCCATACTGGTAGAGCATCTAACTCACAAATTGCAATCAAATGACTCAGAAATCACATCAAAACCTACCGTAATGAGTAAAAGAAAGTCACTTCTAGTCTCATAGATCTCAATAGTGAACAAATCAAAATGATAAACATGGGCTACCAATATAGAATCTTCCAACAGGGGTAAACACATAAGCAAAGTACAAAATCAAGAAACTTACTCATATGTGAATCAAGATAAAAAGAATCACCCCGATAAGTAGAGCTGAATCAAAATAAGAATGATGACCCTCTATAACAAATCAAAACATACCTATAATGACACCATCTGGTGCAACAGCCTCATCCATACCACGGAAAGCTTATCAACTAGTCGGGCCTCCCCTTTTAGGGCACCCTCTACCCACCTGTTCTCCACCCCTAACTGGCTGTGCAGGTAGAGTAGCAACTGGAATGGAGCTCATAGCTTGAGTGCTCTGATGAAATATGCCCCTCCCGAGTCTGGGACAATCTCTCATGATGTGTCTGGTATCACCACACTCATAATAACCCCTATGTAGGTGTGGCTGTTTGTACCGAGTCTGTACCGAATAACTGGAATAACCATTGTAGGAACCCCATGCCAGTGGTACACTAAAAGATGACTACCACACATGAGTACCCTAACTACCTGGAGTACCACGAGTAGTTTGAAGTGCAGACTGGGCTAGCCGACTGCCCGAGTCTCCACCATGATGGGTCATAGCTGAAGAGTAGAATCCACTAAATCTTCCAGAACCTCGAGACCTCTTGGCCTCCTTTTCCTCCATCTCCTCACCCCGAATACGCTCTAACATCTTGGCAAAATCCACCACTTGCTAAAATGGAATATCACTCTACAACTTTTGAGCCATGTAGAATCTAAGATCATAACTAAGCTCCTCTATGAATCTATAGACTTGCTCTCTGACTGTAGGAACTAAAGTAGGTGCATGACGGGATAACTCACTGAACCTGATAGCATACTGTGACACCGTCATGGTGCCCTGATGCAGCTGCTCAAAGTCTATGCGCCATGCATCCCGAAAGGTCTAGGGAACAAACTCTCTCAAAAATATCTTTGAAAACTGAGCCCAAGTTGGTGGTGTTGCATCGGCTAGTCTACCCTCCTCATAAAACTGTCACCACTGATACGCTGCTCCCGACAGCTGAACTGTAGTAAAAGCAACTCCGCACACCTCCACAATACCTATGGTGCGGAATATACGGTGATATTTCTCTAGAAATCCATATACATCCTCGGTAGTTATGCCACTAAAAGTAGGTGGACTATACCTCTTGAACCTCTCAAGCCTCTTCTGCTCCTCCTCTGATGCCCCTTGCCTCACCTCAGGCTGAACCGGAATAACAGGTTTTACCAGCACCACACCCGGAACCTGAGCAATGTGAGCCTGCTGTTTTAGAGTACGGGCGGTGGGAGTCTGAGCTCCTCCCCCAATCTGCAAAGTAGCTGGTGCAACAGAGATCAATCCCGCCTGAGCCAATGTGTCAAATATGCTCAAGAACTGCCCTAAAGTCTCCTGAAGTCTGAGGGTAACAACATGCGCCTTTGGTGCCTGTCCCCCAACCGGAGCTACTGGTGGCTCATCAACTGCTGCTCTGTCAGGTGCTCTAGCTTCAGCGCGTGCCCCTCCTCGGGCCCGACCTCTCGCATCTCTAGCAGGGAGCACAGGTGTATGCTCAACTGAACCAACAACGCATGTCCTTTCTATCTGTGAGAGAATAGAGATACAAAGGCTCAAACTTTGAAATCAACGAATCCGCACGACAGGAATAAAAGAAGTGGAGACATTTCCTAATAGTTTTGTAGCCTATCGAAGATAAGTACATATGTCTCCGTACCAATCCGCAAGACTCTACTAAACTCTCTTATGACTCGTAGCACCTATGAACCTAAGGCTCTGATAACAACTTATCACGACCCCAATTTTCCTCCTTAAGATGTCGTGATGGCACTTAGTCTTTAAGATTAGGTAAGCCTTACACTTACTGAATTAATGGACAAAATTCAACCAACAACTATTAAATATGAAACAGAAATTTCTATACAAAGCCAACAATCCCAAAAGCGTTAGTACAAGTTATAAGCTCTACGAAGTTCACTAGAAAATCTCCAAGTACAATTGTTCCGGAATAGAAACGAACTATACAAAAATAACTTCCAAAGGTAACTCCGAGGCATGCAAACGTGACGACAGGTATACCTTGAAGTCTTTACAGCAATATCTCATCCGCTATCTAACAATCAACAGACTCCGAAGTACCTGAATCTGTACAAAAATGTGCAAAAATATAGTATGAGTACACCACGATGTGATGACCCAAAAGGTCATCTTATGTTTTAGAACTCGATTCTGCGCTCTTAAGCCTCTAAAATCTCATTTTTACCTCCCTCAATTTGCGTGCACAGTCCGAGTATTGGCCCGAAAGGCTTATATGTTAAAACTGATAAAAATAAGAATATTTGCCTAAAAACTTCAGTTGAGTTGACTTCGGTCAACATTTTTGATAAACGGCCTCGGATCCTTATTTTGACAGTTCCGGTAGGTCCGTATCAAAATATGGGACCTGGGCGTATGCCCGGAATTGAATTCGGATGTCCCTAGCTCGAGTTATGAATATTTGATGAAAATTAAAAGTCTAAAAGTTTAATAGTTTTTAAGAATTGGTTGATGTTTGGCCTTGTTGATACCGGGTCCGTATTTTGGTTTTGGAGCCTGGTATAGGTCCAATATAATATTTATGACTTATCTGTGAAATTTGGTGAGAAACAGAGTTGGTTTGACGTGTTTCGGATGTCCGATTGTGAAAATAGGAATTTTAAAGTGTTCTTGAGAATTTCATTTGATTTGGTGCTAAATTCGTAGTTCTAGGTGGTATATTGGCAATTTGATCGCGTGAGCAAGTTCATATGATATTTTTAGACTTGTGTGCGTGTTTGGTTTGGAGCCCAGAGGGCTCGGGTGAGTTTCGGATAGGCTACGGGATGTTTGAACATAGGAAAATCTGGTTTTTCTGCAGTTCTAGGTGCCTTCTAGTTTCCTTCTTCGCGTTCGCAAAGGCACTCTCGCGAACGCGAAGTAGAAACTGGGATGGCTAAATTTTCTTATTCGCGAACGCAAAGGCTTGTTCGAGAATGCGAAGTGATGGAGGCTTTACCCTTTGCGAACGCGACCAGCTCAACGCGAACGCATAGTGTTAGGGACCTCGGGGAAGGGTCAGTTTTTCCTTCATCGCGAACGCGAGCAAGGTCTCGTGAACACGAAGGCCAGGGGGAGTAGCCTTCAAAAACATGAAGGAGGACTCGTGAACGCGTAAACTTGGCAAACTCTGCTCTTCGCGAATGCGATAGTGTCCTCGCGAACGCGATGAACACTGTCACCCAGTTCATAAACAATCCCAAAACGGGACTTAAGCCATTCTTTCACATTTTCATAAGCCAAACAGCCTAGAGACGATTCTTCAAAGACATTTTCTTCCCTAAAGTGTTGGTAAGTGATTCTAATCCACATTCTTTCAATTACCCATTACATTTTATGAAGTTTCAACCACAAATCTAGAGTTTTCATGGTAGAATTGAGGGTTTTGGGTAGAAACTAGGGATTTCAAAAAAATAGAGATTTAGACCTCAAATTGAGGTCGGATTCCAAAACCAATTATATATCCGGTCTCGGGGGTGAATGGGTAAATGAATTTTGGTCCGAACCTTGGGTTTTGACCAAGTGAGCCCGGGGTCGATTTTTGACTTTTTTGGGAAAAGTTTGGGAAATCTAAATTATGCAATGTAATTGATTCCTTTAGCAATATTTGATATTATTTAGTTAATTTTGAATAGATACGAGTAGTTTGGAGGTGGATTCTAGACGAAAAAAAATGATTAAGTATGGAGTGGCCTTCGGAGCGAGGTAAGTGTCGTGGTTAACCTTGACTTGAGGGAATTAGGAACCTCAGACTATTTGCTATGTGAAATTCATGTGAGAGGCGTATATGTGAGGTGATGAGTACTTATGCGCTGCCAATTTACCTGCCATATTGTCTCTTTCCTATGCCTAATTGCTACGTGTTTACACTAATGTTGTTAAATTTATCGTTTTTATCATGTTTACGGATCTTATGGTGATAATTGAGTATTTATTTTGAAGTTGAGGTTGATATTGTGGAACAAAATGTTGAAGTAAGGTTTGTACTTGTTATTTTATCTCCCTGTTGTTATTTGTTCATTTCATTATGGTAAGGGAGAGTGTTAATGCACGAAGGGTGATGCTGTGCCATATTGAGAATGTTAATGCACGAAGGGTGATGCCGTGCTATATTGTGAGTGTTAATGCACGGAGGGTAATGCCGTGTCTTATTGTGAATGTTAATGCATGAAGGGTGATGTCGTGCCATGATATGAGAGTTAATGCACGAAGGGTGATGACGTTCCGTTTCTATTGATTTTAGGGTGAGGTGGAGAGTAAAAGCACGAAGGGTGATGTCGTGCATTACTTTTTCTTTACTATATTCACTGTTCCTGTTGATTCATAGTATATTGGTTGTTTTAGTCATCACTCTGCTATAGTTCTTTATCTCGTATTTCCCTCAGCATGTTTCCCCCTCCCGATATTACCTGTCTAGCTTTTCATTGTTGTTATTTGTATATACACTGTTAAATTGTATAGGTTGATTTGTAGGTGTCTTATCTTAGCCTCGTCACTACTTCGTCGAGGTTAGGCTCGACACTTATCATTACATGGGGTCTATTGTACTGATACTGCACTCTACACTTTCTGTACAGATTTTGGTACCAGCTCGGATTGATCGAGATTTTAGCTGTTGGACTCACTATCTGGAGACTCAAGGTAGATATGTCAGCATTTACAGACCTTGAAGTCCCCATCTATCCTTCCGTTTTACTGTTTCTTTCATTCAAACAGTTGTATTTCTTTCAGACTATTACTTGTAGTGAATTCTACTATGCTCGTGAATTTGACTCCAGATCCAGGTGGTAGTAATTAATGCAGTTTTTATATTATTCCGCACTCACTATATTTCATCTTAGTTAATTTGCTGTTGTTTACTGAATGGAATAAGGATTGGTTTAATGATTCTCTTACGTTGGCTTACCTAGCAAGTGAAATGTTAGGCGCCATCACGGTCCCAACGGTGGGAATTGCGGGTCGTGACAAGTTGGTATCGGAGCACTAGGTTGCCTAGGTCTCACGATTCATGAGCAAACTTAGTAGAGTCTGGAGGATCGGTACAGAGACGTCTGTGCTTATCTTCCAGAGGCTATGAAGTTTGGGAACAAATTTCACTTCTATTCTTCTCTATCGTGCGATTATGTTTTCTCAATATTGATTGAACACTTCTACTCTTATTCTCTTGCAGATGGCGAGAACACGTACAGCTTCCTCAGCTGAGCAGCAGCCAGAGCCTCCAGTGGCAGCTCCTACGCAGGGAAGAGGTCGAGGCCGAGGTCGTGCCAGAGGCCGAAGCAGGGGCAGGGCTCAGCCTAGATCTCGAGCAGCAGTACCAGCAGTGGAGCCTTAGGTAGAGTCGGGCGAGGAGGTTCCAGCCCATACTGTTCCTGCCAGACTAGCTCAGGTTCCAGAGGGGTTCATTGCCACCCCAGTACTTCAGGACGCTTTGGTCCGTTTGGTGGGCCTTATGGAGAGTGTGGCCCAGACTGGCGCATTTCTCATGGCACCAACCGTCTCTCAGGCTGGAGGAGGAGCCCAGACTCCCATGACTCCAGCTCCGGAGTAGATAGCTCCCTAGTATCAGGCTCCAGCAGCTCAGCCAGTCGGAGTAGTTCAACCGGTTGTTACGGCACAGGCCGAAGATGGGTCAGCTATGTCTTTTGAGGCTTTATGGAGATTGGACAGGTTTACCAAGCTCTTCCCAGTTCACTTCAATGGTGCTACTTCAGAGGATCCCTAGGAGTATCTTGACAGCTGTCATGAGGTGCTACGGAATATGGGTATATTGGAGACCAATGGGGTCGACTTTGCTACATTTTAGATGACTGGTTCCACCAAGAAATGGTGGAGAGATTATTTGTTGACTAGACCAGCTGGGTTGCCTGCTCTTACTTGGGACCAGTTCTCTCACCTCTTCCTAGATAAGTTTCTGCCTATCGCATTAAGAGAGGAGCGTCACCGTCAGTTCGAGCATCTCCGGCAGGGCAGTATGACTGTTACTCAGTATGAGACCCGTTTTATGGATTTGTCCCGTCATGCTATTCTTCTACTTCCCACCGAGAGAGAGAGAGGGTGAGGAGGTTAATTGACGGACTTGCTCAGCCTATCAGATTGCAGATGGCTAAGGAGACTGGGAGTGAAATTTCTTTTCAGGCGGCTGCCAATGTCGCCAGACGAGTCGAGATAGTTCTTGCTCAGGGAGGTCAGGGGTCTGACAAGAGACTTTGTCATTCCGGTGAGTTCAGCGGTGCCTCATCTAGAGGCAGTGGTACTTTTGCTAGAGGCCATCCTCCCAGACCGTTTCATTCAGCACTCCAGGCATCCCACGGTGCCTCAAGTTGTCATGGTTCTCATATGCCTTATTCCGACCAGCTAGCTTACAGTTCACCACCAGCTCCTATTAGTGCACCTCCACTCCAGAGTTATCAGGGTGGTTACTCAGGTCGACATGGTCAGTTTCATGGTCAGCAGTCACAGCAGTCGAGGTCATGTTTTACTTGTAGTGATCCGAGGCACATTGCTAGATTTTGCCATCTGGCATTGGGCAACTCACATCATCAGAGTGCCTTGGATGCCCGAGGGCAAAATCTAGTAATGTGCCTCGGATCACCACAATTATAACATAACCTCGGTTGCGGTGACTGCTGACCCTGAAACTAACCATGTCGACCTGAGTAACCACCCTGATAACTCTGGAGTGGAGGTGCACTAATAGGAGCTGGTGGTGAACTGTAGGCTAGCTGGTCGGAATAAGGCATATGAGAACCATGACAACTTGAGGCACCGTGGGATGCCTGGAGTGCTGAATGAAATGATCTGGGAGGATGGCCTCTACCAAAAGTACCCCTGCCTCTAGATGAGGCACCGCTGAACTCACTGGAATAACAAGGTCTCTTGTCAGACCCCTGACCTCCCTGAGAAGAACCATCTCAACTCGTCTGGTGACATTGGCAGCCGCCTGAAAAGAAATCTCACTCCCAGTCTCCTTAGCCATCTGCAATCGAATAGGCTTAACAAGTTCGTCAATTAACCTCCTCACCCTCTCTCTCTCGGTGGGAAGTAGAAGAATAGTATGACGGGCCAAATCCACAAAACGGGTCTCATACTAAGTAACAGTCATACTTCCCTACCGGAGACACTCGAACTGACGGCGATGCTCCTCTCTTAATGCGATAGGCAGAAACTTATCTAGGAAGATATGAGAGAACTGGTCCCAAGTAAGAGCAGGCGACCCAGCTGGTCTGGTCAACAAATAATCTCTCCACCATTTCTTGGTGGAACCAGTCATCTGAAATGTAGCAAAGTTGACCCCATTGGTCTTCAATATACCCATGATCCGTAGCACCTCGTGACAGCTGTCACGATACTCCTGGTGATCCTCTGAAGTAGCACCACCGAAGTGAACAGGGAAGAGCTTGGTAAACCTGTCCAATCTCCATAAAGCCTCAAAAGACATAGCTAACCCATCTTTGACCTGTGCCACAAAAACTAGTTGAACTACTCTGACTGACTGAGCTACTGCAGCATGATACTGGGAAGCTATCTACTCCGGAGCGAGAGTCGTGGGAGTCTGGTCTCCTCCTCTAGCCTGAGAGACTGTTGGTGCCATGGGAAATGCGCCAGTCTGGGCCAAACTCTCCATAAGGCCCACTAAACTGACCAAAGCGTCCAGAAGTACTGGGGTGGCAATGAACCCCTCCAGAACCTGAGCTGGTCTGGCAGGAACAGTCTGGGCTGGAACCTCCTCGCCCGACTCTACCTGAGGCACCACTGCTGGTACTACTGCTCGATCTTTGGGCTGAGCCCTGCCCCTGCTTTGGCCTCTGGCACGACCTCAGCCGCGACCTCTTCCCCGTGTAGGAGTTGCCACTGGAGCCTCTGGCTACTGCTCATCTGAGGAAGCGGAACGTGTTCTCGCCATCTGCAAGAGAATAAGAGTAGAAATGTTCAATCAATATTGGGAAAACAAAACCGCATGAAAGAGAAGAATAGAAGTGAAATTTGTTCCTATACTTCATAGCCTCTGGAAGATAAGCACAGATATCTCCGTACCGATCCTCCAGACTCTACGATGTTTGCTCATGAATCGTGAGACCTAGGCAACCTAGTGCTCTGATACCAACTTGTCACGACCCAGAATTCCCATTGTTGGGACCGTGATAGCGCCTAACATTTCACTTGCTAGGCAAGCCAACGTTAGAGAATCATTAAACCAATCCTTATTCCATTCAGTAAACAACAACAAATTAGCTAAGATGAAATATAGTGAGTGCTGAATAATATAAAAACTGCATTAATTACTACCACCCGGATCTGGAGTCACAATTTACGAGCATACTAGAATTCACTACAAGTAATAGTCTGAAAGAAATACAACTGTTTGAATGAAAGAAACAGTAAAACGAAAGGATAGACGGGGACTTCAAGGTCTGTGAACGCCGACATATCTACCTTGAGTCTCCAGATAGCGAGTCCAATAGCTAAAATCTCGATCAACCCGAGCCGGTACCAAAATCAACACAGAAAGTGCAGAGTGTAGTATCAGTACAATAAACCCCATGTAATGGTAAGTGTCGAACCTAACCTCGACGAAGTAGTGACGAGGCTAAGACAAGACACCTACAAATCAACCTATACAATTTAACAGTGTATATACAAATAATAGCAATGAAAAGCTAGAGAGGTAATATCAGGAGGGGGATACATGCTGATGGAAATACAAGATAAAGAACTACAGCAGAGTGATGACTAGAACAACCAATATACTATGAATCAACATGAATAGTGAATACAGTAAAGAAAAAGTAATGCACGACATCACCCTTCGTTCTTTTACTCTCAACCTCACCATAAAATCAATAGAAACCGAACAGCATCACCCTTCGTGCATTAACTCTCATATCATGGCACGACATCACCCTTCGTGCATTAACACTCACAATAAGACACGACATCACCCTTCCTGCATTAACACTCACAATATAACACGGCATCACCCTTCGTGCATTAACACTCTTAACATGGCACACCATCACCCTTCGTGCATTAACACTCCCCCTTACCACAACAAAATGAACAAATAACAACAGGGAGATAAAATAACAAGTACAAGCCTTACTTCAACATTTGGTTCCACAATATCAAACTCAACTTCGAAATAAATACTCAATTATCACCAGAAGATCCGTAAACATGATAAGGACGATAAATTTAACAACACTAGTGTAAACACGTAGCAATTAGGCATAGGAAAGAGACAATATGAGAAAAATGGGAAAAATAGGAAAAGCAAATAAATTGGCGGTGCATAAGTACTCGTCACCTCACATATATGCCGCTCACATGAATTTCACATAGCAAATAGTCTGAGGTTCCTAATTCCCTCAAGTCAAGGTTAACCACGACACTTACCTCGCTCCGAAGGCGACTCAATACTCAATAACAACTTTTCTTCTAGAATCCACCTCCAAACCACTCATATCTATTCAAAAATGACTCAATAATATCAAATATTGCTAAAGCAATCAATTACATTGCATAATTTAGATTTCCCAAACTTTCCCCAAAAAAGTCAAAAATCGACCTAGGGCTCACTTGGTCAAAACCCGAGGTTCGGACCAAAATCTATTTACCCATTCACCCCCGAGAATGGATATAGTAGAGGGACTCTTGGCCATTCTACCAGCAAGGTTATCTCTTATGTGAAGGCTTGGCATATGGCTGAGAAAGGGTGTCTAGCTTATTTGGTTTATGTCCGCAGTTCTAGTGCGGAGATTCCTTCCATGGATTCAGTGCCGGTTGTTCATGAGTTTCCAGAGGTGTTTCTTGTAGACCTGTCGGGGATGCCACCCGACAGGGATATTGATTTATGTATTGTTTTGGCTCCGGGCACTCAGTCCATTTCCATTCTGCCATACTGCATGGCCCCTCCAGAGTTGAAAGAATTGAAGGAACAGTTGCAAGATTTCCTTGATAAGGGCTTCATTAGACCCAGTGTATCGCCCTGGGGGTACACCTGTGTTGTTTTTGAAGAAGAAAGATGGATCGATGAGGATGTATATAGATTATCGGCAGTTGAAAAAAGTTGCCATCAAGAACAAGTATCCATTACCGAGGATTGATGATTTATTTGATCAGCTTTAGGGTGCCAAGGTGTTTTTGAAGATTGATTTGATATCTGGCTACCATCAGTTGAGGATTAGGGCATCCGATATCCCTAAGACAGCTTTTCGAACTCGGTATGGGCATTATGAGTTTCTAGTAATGTCATTTGGGCTAACAAATGCCCCTGCAACATTCATGGATTTGATGAACCGAGTGTTCAATCCCTACTTGGATTCCTTTGTGATTCTGTTTATTGATGATATATTGATCTATTCCTACAGCCGAGAGGAGCATGAGCAGCACCTTCAGAGCATTCTTCAAACTCTGGGAGACAACCAGTTAAATGTTAAATTCTCAAAATGCAAGTTTTGGTTGAGTTCAGTTGCTTTCTTGGGTCACGTTGTATCAGCATAGGGTATTCAGGTGGATCCTAAGAAGATTGAAGCAGTTCAAAACTGGCCTAGACCTACATCAGCTACAGAGATCTGTAGTTTCTTGGGTTTAGCGGGCTACTACCATCGATTCGTGGAGGGGTTTTCATCCATAGCAGCCCCGTTGACCATGTTGACCTAGAAGGGTACCTCGTTCAGGTGGTCAGATGAGTGTGAGGCGAGCTTCCAAAAGCTCAAGACAGCTTTAACTATGACACCGGTATTGGTGTTACCCTCAGGTTCAGGATCTTATATAGTATATTGTGACGCATCCGGTATTGGTCTGGGTGCGGTATTGATGCAGGGTGGCAAGGTTATTGCATATGCTTCGCGACAGCTGAAGGTTCACGAGAAGAATTACCCTGTTCATGATCTAGAGCTGGTAGCCATTGTACACGCGCTGAAGATTTGGAGGCACTATCTTTACAGCATGCCATGTGAGGTATTCACGGATCACCGGAGCTTGCAGTATTTGTTCAAGCAGAAGGAGCTCAATTTGAGGCAAAGGAGGTAGTTAGAGCTATTGAAAGATTATGATATCACCATCTTGTATCATCCCGGAAAGGCCAATGTGGTGACCGACGCTTTGAGTAGAAAGTCAGCTAGTATGGGTAGCCTTGCATATATTCCAATTAGTGAGAGACCGCTTGCATTGGATGTTCAGGCCTTGGCCAATCAGTTCGTGAGGTTGGATGTTTTTGAGCCCAGCCGTGTTCTAGCTTGTACAATTGCTCGGTCTTCTTTGTTTGAGCGCATCAGAGATCGGCAGTATGACAATCCTCATTTGCTTGTCCTTAGAGACACAGTGCGGCACGGTGGTGCCAAGCAGGTTACTGTTGGAGATGACGAAGATTTGAGGATGCAGGGTCATATTTGTGTGCCTAATGTGGATGGACTTCGTGAGTTGATTCTTGAGGAGGTCCACAATTCCTGGTATTCTGTTCATCCAGGGGTCACCAAGATGTATCAGGACTTGCGGTAACATTATTGGTGGAGGCGAATGAAGAAAGACATAGTTGTGTATGTAGCTCGGTGTCTAAATTGCCAGTAGGTAAAGTGTGAGCATCAGAGACATGGTGGTTTACTTCAAAAGTTAGAGATCCCTGAGTGGAAATGGGAGTGTATCACTATGGATTTCGTTGTTGGACTCCCACGGACTCAGAGGAAGTTCGATGTTGTTTGGGTCAGTATGGACAGGCTGACTAAGTCAGCGCATTTCATTCCTGTGGCAGTTACCTATTCCTCGGAGCGGTTGGTAGAGATTTACAACTTCGAGATCGTCCGTCTTCATGGTGTGCCCGTGTCTATCATTTCTGATCGAGGTACACAGTTTACCTCGCACTTCTGGAGGGCAGTACAACGTAAGTTGGGTATGTGGGTTGAGTTAAGCATAACATTTCATCCTCATACGGACGGACAATCCTAGCGCACTATTCAGATCGTGGGATCGGTTCTTGCCTCTTGCAGGGTTCGCCTACAACAATAGCTACCAGTCGAGCATTCAGATGGATCCATGTGAGGCACTATATGGTAGGCGGTGCCGGTCGCCAGTTGGGTGGCTTGAGCTGGTGGAGGCTCGGTTATTGGGCACAGACTTAGTACAGGATGCCTTGGATAAGGTCAAGATTATCCAGGATCGACTTCGCACAGTTCAGTCCAGGCAGAATAGTTATGCTCACCGTAGAGTTTGTGATGTTGCATTAATGGTCGGGGAGAGAGTGTTGCTTTGGGTATCACCCATGAAGGGTGTAATGAGGTTCGGAAAGAAGGGCAATTTGAGCCCTAGGTATATCAGACCTTTTGAGATTCTATAGAGAGTAGGAGAGGTGGCTTACAGGCTTGCGTTGCCACCGGGGTTATCATCAGTTCATCTGGTGTTCCATGTGTCCATGCTTCAAAATTATCACGGCAATCCATCCCCTGTGTTAGATTTCAGCTCTGTTGAGTTGGACAAGGATTTGACTTACGAGGAGGAGCCGGTGGCTATTCTAGCCTGGCAAGTTCACCAGTTGAGATCAAAGAGTTACCCTTCAGTTCGAGTGCAGTGGAGAGGTCAGCCTATTGAGGCAGCTACTTAGGAGTCCGAGTCCGATATGCGAAGTAGATATCCCCACCTTTTCACCAGCTCAGGTACTTTTCTATATTCGTTCGAGGACGAACGATTGTTTTAGAGGTGGAGAATGTGATGACCCAAAAGGTCATCTTATAGTTTAGAACTCAATTCTGTGCTCTTAAGCCTCAAAAATCTCATTTTACCTTCCTCGATTTGCGTGCACAGTCCGGGTATTGGCCCGGAAAGCTTATATGTTAAAAACTGATAAAAATAAGAATTTTTGCCTAAAAGCTTCAGTTGAGTTGACTTTGGTCAACATTTTTGGAAAACTAGCCCGGATCCGTATTTTGATAGACCCAATGGGTCCATATCAAAATATGGGACCTGGGCGTATCCCCGAAATCGAATTCAGAGGTCCCTAGCTCGAGTTATGAAGTTTTGATTAAAATTAAAAGTTTGAAAGTTTAATGGTTTTTAAGAGTTGGTTGATGTTTGACCTTGTTGATATCGGGTCCGTATTTTGGTTCCGGATCCCGGTATAGGTCCAATATAATATATATGACCTATCTGTGAAATTGGTTAGAAACGGAGTTGGTTTGACGTGATTCGGACGTCCGGTTGTGAAAATCGGAATTTTAAAGTGTTCTTGAGAATTTCATTTGATTTGGTGCTAAATTCGCAGTTCTAGGTGGTATATTGGCAATTTGATCGCGTGAGCAAGTTCGTATGATGTTTTTAGACTTGTGTGCGTGTTTGGTTTGGAGTCCAGAGGGCTCGGGTGAGTTTCGGATAGGCTACGGGATGTTTGAACATAGGAAAATCTGGTTTTTCTGCAGTTCCAGGTGCCTTCTAGTTTCCTTCTTCGCGTTCGCGAAGGCACTCTCGCGAACGCGAAGTAGAAACTGGGATGGCTGAATTTTCTTCTTCGCGAACGTGAAGTCTTGGTCTTGAACGCAAAGCGATGGAGGCTTTACCCTTCGCGAACGCGACCAGCTCAACGCGAACGCGTAGTGTTAGGGACCTGGGGGAAGGGTCAGTTTTTCCTTCATCACGAACGCGAGCAAGGTCTCGTGAACGCGAAGGCCAGGGGGAGTAGCCTTCGCGAATGCAAAGGAAGACTCGCGAACGCGTAAGCTTGGCAAACTCTACTCTTCGCGAACGCGACAGTGTCCTCGTGAACGTGAAGAACATTGTCGCCCAGTTCATAAACAGTCCCAAACACAGGACTTAAGCCATTCTTTAACATTTTCATATGCCAAATAGCCTAGAGACGATTCTTCAAAGATATTTTCTTCCCCAAAGTGTTGGTAAGTGATTCTAAACCGCATTATTTCAATTACCCATTACATTTTATGAATTTTCAACCAAAAATCTAGAGTTTTCATGGTAGAATTGGGGGTTTTGAGTAGAAACTAGGGATTTCGAAAAAATGGGGATTTAGAACTCAAATTGAGGTCGGATTACAAAATCAATTATATATCCGGGCTCGGGGTTAATAGGTAAATGGATTTTTGTCCGAACCTCGGGTTTTGACCAAGCGGACCCGGGGTCGATTTTTGACTTTTTCTGGGAAAGTTTGAGAAATCTAAATTATGCAATGTAATTGATTCCTTTAGAAATATTTGATATTACTGAGTCATTTTTAAATAGATACGAGTGGTTTGGAGGTGGATTCTAGAGGAAAAGCTGTGATTGAGTATTGATTGGCCTTCGGAGAGAGATAAATGTCATGGTTAACCTTGACTTAAGGGAATTAGGAACCTCAGACTATTTTCTATGTGAAATTCATGTGAGCGGCGTATATATGAGGTGACGAGTACTTATGCGCCTCCAATTTACCTGCTTTCCCCGTTTTTCTCGTTTTTCTCATATTGTCTCTTTACTATGCCTAATTGCTACGTGTTTAGACTAGTGTTATTAAATTTATCACTATTATCATGTTTATTGATCTTCTGGTGATAATTGAGTATTTATTTCGAAGTTGAGGTTGATATTGTGGAACCAAATGTTGAAGTTAGGCTTGTTCTTGTTATTCTATCTCCATGTTGTTATTTGTTCATTTCATTATGGTAAGGGAGAGTGTTAATGCACGAAGAGTGATGTCGTTCCATGTTGAGAGTGTTAATGCACGAAGGGTGATGTCGTGCTATATTGTGAGTGTTAATGCACAAAGGGTGATGTCGTGCTGTATTGTGAGTGTTAATGCCCGAAGGGTAATGCCGTGCCATGATATGAGAGTTAATGCATGAAAGGTGATGCTGTGCAGTTTCTATTGATTTTATGGTGAGGTTGAGAGTAAAGCACGAAAGGTGATGTCGTGTATTATTTTTCCTTTATTGTATTCACTGTTCCTATTGATTCATAGTATATTGGTTGTACTAGTCATCACTCTGCTGTAGTTCTTTATCTCGTATTTCCCTCAGCATGTTTTCCCCTCCTGATATTACCTGTCTAGCTTTTCATTGTTGTTATTTGTATATACACTGTTAAATTGTACAGGTTGATTTGTAGGTGTCTTGTCTTAACCTCGTCACTACTTCGTCGAGCTTAGGCTCGACACTTACCATTACATGGAGTCGGTTGTACTGATACTGCACTCTGGACTTTCTGTGTAGATTTTGGTACCAGCTCGGGTTGATCGAGATTTTAGCTGTTGGACTCGCTATCCGGAGACTCAAGGTAGATCTGTCGACATTCAAAGACCTTGAAGTCCCCGTCTATCCTTCCGTTTTACTGTTTCTTTCATTCAAACAATTGTATTTCTTTCAGACTATTACTTGTAGTGAATTTTAGTATGCTCGTGAATTGTGACTCTAGATCCGGGTGGTAGTAATTAATGCAGTTTTTATATTATTCCGCACTCACTATATTTCATCTTAGCTAATTTGTTGTTGTTTACTGAATGGAATAAGGATTGGTTTAATGATTCTCTAACGTTGGCTTGCCTAGCAAGTGAAATGTTAGGCGTCATCACGGTCCCGATGGTGGGAATTCCGGGTCGTGACACACGGTCGGTACCAAGTAAGTATCAAGACTAAACTCGGTGGAGTAGCGACGAGGTACAAGTCAAGACACTCACTTGAAAAAATAACTTGTGTAGTGTAGAAGTAAAAAACTAATAACAGAAAGCGGAAATCAGTAAATGACAACAAGAACCAACAAGTGACATAAACAGTAAAGCAATAAGAACACAGTGAAGTATCAATAAAACCTAATAAGGAACACAAATGATAATCAAGTAATCAAACAGTTCTAAGTTTGACAACAAAATCACTCTGTGATACTTCATCTCATAGCCATAAGTCACGGGTATCAACCCACCATCATATACTCACGGCACCTCATGCCCACATCTCACATCGCAGCCGCACGGACAACTCACGTGCCAAAATTTCAATCCGCTCAGGATGATCACAGGCTCACATTCACAATCCGCCCGACATGGTCACAAGCTCACAATCATAATCCGCCTAGCATGATCTCAAGATCATATTCATATTCCACCCAACATGGTCATAGGCTCACAATCACAACCCGCCCGGTATAGTCAGAGGATCAATATCAACATGGAAACAGATAATACAAGAACACATGGGCATGATCAATAAATGTCAAGTTTCATACTCCTGAACTAGTATAAGTGGCATACTACGGTGTATGCTTGTGTGAGAGTACTACTACAGCTAAAGCCAACAAGTATTATCAAAGACATCGAATAGCTCATCGAAACAACAAAGCAAGTTACGCGAGGTGTATGACAAACACAAGCAAAAGTGTACCATCACACGAAAATCACCAACACAATGTCTCCAAACCATCACACATCATCCCTGAAATTGCCACCTTTATCTCTCTGATAGCCACCTGTATCACTCTGCCCTGACATTATCATTAGCTACCCTTATCTCTCATATAGCCACCTGTATCACTTCATACATTCAACAACAGTGAGATGCCACCCTTATGCCCCGCATAACAACAACAGTGATAGGCCACCCTTATACTCCGCATAACAACAACAGTGAAATGCCACCCTTATACTCCGCATAACAACAACCAAACCACACAACAATTCACATGTGTTATCATTAGTACAACATAACATATCAACTGTAGCTCGTGTACTCACCATCTGTGAGAGAATAGAATGACAAAGGATCAAACTCTGAAATCAATAAACTCGCACGATAGGAATGAAGGAAGTGAAACTGTCCTAATAGTTTTGTAGCCTCTCGAAGATAAGTATAGATGTATCTGTGCCGATCCGTAAGATTCTACTAAACTCGCTTATGACTCATAGCACCTATGAACCTAGAGCTCTCATACCAACTTGTCACGACCCCAATTTCCCTTTGTAGGATGTCGTGATGTCACCTAGTCTCTAATACTAGGTAAGCCTAACACTTACTGAATTAAATGACAGAATTCAACTGGAACAACAATTAAGCATGAAATTGAAATTTCTATAGTGAATCAATAAACCCGAGTGCAATACCATACCCAAATGCGGTAGTACAAATCATAACTCTACTGAGTTTACTAGGAAATATCTTCTAAGTGCAATTGTTCCAGAAAAGAAATAGACAGTACAAGTATAATATCAGCAGGTAACTTCGAGGCCTGCGAACGCGACAGCGAGTATACCTTGAGTCTCCACAGAAAAACCCGAATAGCTAACTAGAATCAACCAACTCTGAAGTACCTAGATCTTCACAAAAAATGTGCAAAAAGCATAGCATGAGTACACCACAGCGGTTCCCAGTAAATATAAAGATTAACCTCGGTGGAGTACTGACGAGGAACAGTCAAGACACCTACTAGACATAATAACCTGTACAAGTATAAATGTGAAACTAACAGGGAACAATATCAATATAAAACTAAGCATGATAACAATAACAAAGCGATGCTTGTAATAGGAAGCTATAAGCAATAGTTAGCAATGAGACACAACAGGTAATAACACAACGGAATAAGGTGAAACCAAGTAAGGAAAACAAGTAACAACTCAATAAGAGCAACCACTTTCACTCAAGATTTGTTTAAAAATTCCCCAAGGTACTTCATCTCATAGTCACAATTCACGGGTCCCAGTTCATGAACCCTAATCAATTGGCATCATGTGTCCATATTACAGTTTATAACTGCCCGAATGACTCACGTGTTGCACGCACAACTCACGTGCCAATACTATTGATACCTCATATACGCACGGACAACTCACGTTCCAATAGAATAACTCTCACACAGAAGGCACATAAACGAGAGTACATGTAGATGGTCAATAACATTAGGATTTATCTTCTTAAATAGATATGGGTGATTAAGTACGTGTATGCTTGTGCAAGTGTTCTGTCACAACTCAAGTCAACAAGTAAGATTGGAGGCAACGAAGGGCACGTAGGAAACAACATCACAAAACGTAAAATGTACAACTCACACAGGGTAGTCACACCAATACACAAATATCATCAATAACAATGCCCCTAGGCCATCACAAGTCATCACAAATCATTCCCCGACATAGCCCACCTTATCTCACCACGTACGCAACAATAAAGTAAATGCCCGCCTTGTCTCGCCGCACGCGCATATGAATATTCCCACCTTGTCTCGCCATATGCGCAAACCAACATATATAGCCTGCCTTATCACGCCGCATGTGCAAATATCAATAATAGCAATAGCACAGACAACTCACGTGTTAACACCCTGACAATCCTCTCAACAATATCACGTGTGCCAAAAACATAACAACACAATATAAGGTCTTTCACCACATGTGCCCATATGCCACAACGTTTCCTCAAAATGATTTCAATACCACAACCACGCATAACCCTCGGCTCAATGACAATGAGTACAACAACAACAACAACAACAACAATAACACGAGAGTATGGCAAGTAAATCAACACAAGAACTTCATAACGCAAGGAAACGGAAGAACGATCTCACAATGAAAGGCACAACATGGAATAATGGTTTCAACAAGAATAGTTCAACAAGGGGAGAGATAATGTGCAACAATGATTCCACATAATTACAACTCAACGATAAGAGAGATAGTATGAATCAATGACTCCAAATAAAGATAAGTCAACAGTGAAAGGGATAAAAAAACTTCAATTAAGGTTAAGAAATTATGGAAAAGACAATAATAACTTCAATTAAGGTTAAGTAGTTACGGAAAAGACATCAATAACTTCAATTAAGGTTAAGCAGTTACGGAAAAGACAACAATAACTTCAATTAAGGTTAAGAAATTACGAAAAAGACAGCATGACAATAAAAAAGGCGACAATTACAATTAAGGCACATAAGAGTTTATTGGCAGCACAGGTAGAACATGAATCAATCAACTCCAAATAAGACACAAAAGGATGAATTTAGTAAGTGGGGGATTTAACATGATAAGACAACTTCATTTTTAATGGACATAAGAACCCAATAGCCTAAAACGGTCAAATTCCCACAAATAAGCCCGAGCGTACTCGTTACCTCGCGTACACGACCTTCACATGACACAATTAGCACAAATGACTCAAATCCTAAGGGGTGGTTTTCCCCACACAATGTTAGTCAAGATACTCCGGACGGCTCAAATCTAGCTGAAATAACTTAATATCATGAATATAAATTATAGGGAACAAATTTCGGACAATAAAGCTTCGATCTTGAAAGAGAAATAAATAGTTACCTCAAAAAGTAAACCTCGGGCCCGCGCCTCGGATCCTGACAAAAATTACAAAATCCTAACACCTATTCGATAATGAGTGCAACCATACAAGAATTACTCAAATCCGACTTCGAATCGCCTTTCAAATCTCCAAGTTTATTCTAATAAGTTTTCATAATGTTTCCCCAAATTTTCAACTTAAATCACTAATTAAATGATGAAAATAACAATGGATTCATGAAATATAATAAGATTCAGGTAAAAAATGCTTACCCAAATGAATTGCTTGAAAGACCCATGGAATATCATCACTAACCGAGATCCCTAGGTCCAAAAATGAGTAATGAAATCAAACTCTCGAATTTAAACCTTCTGCCCAGCATTATCGCTTTTGCGGACAAAACCACGCACTTGCGACGACCGCTTCTACGGAAAAAGCTCGCACCTGCGAGAACCACGGCACACAGTACCTTTAGCATCTGCGCTTCACGCACCGCATATGCGATATCGCAGATGCAGAAAAACCATCGCATTTGCGGTCACTCCAGCCTTCGCCACCCTTGCACCAGCGAAACCCTAGCGCTTCTGCGCTTACGCTTCAGCGACCAGATGACCGCTTCTACGGTGCCTGCCTTCTCCAACCTAAGTCTCACCTGCGCTCCAAATATTTGCTCCTGCAGTCCCTCATCTGTTGGTGCGAAGACACCAGCATACAGAATCTTCAGCAACCTTCACAAGGCTCAAAATGATCTGCAACATGTCCGAAACACATCCGGGACCCCGTTCAATCATACTGACCAATCCTAAATCATAACGCAGACCTACTCGAGGCCTCAAATCACATCAAACAAAGTCAAAACTATGAATCGCACCTCAAATCAGCCTTAATGAATTTATCAACTCTCAACTTCTACAACTCGCACCGAAACATATCAAATCAACCCGGAATGACGTCAAATTTTGCATGCAAGTCCCAAATGACATAATGGGGATAATCCAACCCTCAGAGTCGCAATCTGAGCCCGATATCAACATAGCCAACTCCCGATCAAACTTCTGAACCTTCCAAACCTTCAACTTTCCAATTTTTGGCAAAATGCATCAAATTAACCTGCGGACCTCCAAATTCAAATCCGGACACACGCCTATGTCCAAATCACCACACAAAGCTATTTGAATCATCAAACCACCATTCTGAAATCATCTACATAAAAGTCCAACTCCGATCAACTCTTACCGCTTAAGCTTCTAAAACAATAATCATCCTTCTAAACCAATCTTGAAATATTCAAAAATCGAACTCAATCACACATGCAAGTCATAATACACAACACGAAGCTACTCGTGACCTTAAGCCACTGAACGAGATGTAAATTCTTAAAACGACCGGTCGAGTTGTTACAACAAGTGCCCGTAGGCCACAACCTTTCCAAAGATTCAACGATATCAATATTTTTACAACAAATAGCCCAAGGCTCAACACAACATATATAGAATCTCAATAACAATAAAATGAATGGAAAAGTAATTCAACAAGGAACAACACCCCCTTTTAAACACAACTTCAATTAGAATAGATTAATGACTCTCGATAACTTCATTTCCAATTAATTGTTTAAGGATAACATCGATAGTGAAAGTACTTCCATGAAATGGCAAACTTCAGACTCTAGTGTATGAATTAGTCTAACAATGAAGGAGATTGAACGAACTAGTACTACATCTAAATGCATGAGAACAACCCGGCAATAAAAGTATATCATGTGACGACAATTTCAACTAAGAATAGCTCCACAATAAAAGAAATCACATAATGATAAAAGTGATAACAACTCCAAATAAAGCATATAAGAGCAAACTCGACAAGTAAAGAATGTGACATGTAACGACAACTTCAAATAAAGCATGTGATAGTAGACATGATGAATAAAAGTTATAACATGTGCTAACAATTCCAAATAAGTACATAAAAGATGTAGACCGGTCAATTTTCTACATATAAGCCTGAGTACGTACTCGTCACCTCATGTACACGGCTTTCACATGACACAAATAGCACAAACGACTCAAATCCTAAGGGGTAGTTCCCCCACACAAACTTGCCTCAAAGAAGCTAGAACGATACTCTAAAATGACCTTCTCGTGAGAAATAACCTCCGGACGGCTCAAATCTAGCCAAAATAACTTAATATTATAAATAAAAACTATAGGAAACAATTCTGCATAATAAAGCTTCGATATTTAATGAAAACTAAAAAGTCAACCCAAAATATCAACCTCGGGCTCGCACCTTGGAACCCGATAAAATTCATAAAATCCGAACACCCATTTCGATACGAGTCCAATCATACCAAATTTATCCAATTCCGACGTCAATTCGTCCTTCAAATCATCATTTTATATTTGACAGTTTTCATACAATTCTTATTTCCCCCCAAATCAAACCACTAATTTAATGATAAAAACAAAGATGGAATCATGAAATAAAATCAAATCTTGGTAAAGAACACTTACCTCAATCCAACACGTGAATAACCCCTAAAACATCGCGCAAATTTGAAGTCTACAACTCAAGATATGATAAAAATGGCCAAAATCTCGACTTGGGAATTAATATCTGCTGCCCAGGCATTTGCACATCATGATCGCGAAGAAGAAACAATAACTTCCCAAAACATGCAATACGCTATCGCGAGAAAAACAGTGCAATACCGAAGGGCAGTGAACAAAAGAAGCGCGAACGCCCAACACCTTGCACGAACGCGTAAGCCAAGGAGCCTTCCTCCTCCCACGGCATCACGCGATCACGATCTCCATGACGCGAACGCGACTTACAAACAACTCAAGAATCACGAATGCTGGAACAGCTATGTGAACGCGAAGAAGAACCATGCTCAGCTCCCACAACATATCGCAATCGCGATAGCATACACGCGATCGGATAGAGTACCTGAAGCATCAGAAAACCAGCAACTCTAAAACGTGATGAAATGGCCTGAAGCCCTTCCGAAACACACCCGGGGCCCCCGGGACCCTGTCCGAACATATCAACAAGTTCCATAACATAACGTGGACCTGCTCGAGGCCTCAAATCACATCAAACAACATCAAAACCACAGATCGTGCCTCAAATCGAACTTAATGAACTTATAAACTTATAAACTTTCAACTTCTACAATTCGTGCTGAATCATATTAAATCAACCCGGAATGACATCAAATTTTGCATGCAAGTTCCAAATGACACAACAGAGCTATACCAGCTCCCAGAATCAAAACTTGAACCCGATATCAACAAAGTCAACTCCTCGTCAAACCTCTCACCCTTCCAAACCTTCAACTTTCCTATTTTCGCGAAAATGCATCAAATTAACCTATGGACCTCCAAATCCAAATCTGGACAGACGCCTGATTCCAAAATCATGATATTGGAATCATCAAAATACCATTCCGGAGTCATCTATACAAAAGTCAAATTCTGGACAACTCTTTTCACTTAAGTATCTAAAACAAGAATCATCCTTCCAAATCAATCCCGAATCATCCGAAATTCGAACTCGGCAACACACGCAAGTCACAATACATGATACAAAACTTCTCGAAATCTTAAGCCACCGAACGGGAAGCTAATTCTCAAAACGACCAGTCGGATCGTTATAAAATTGATCATATTAAAGAATGTTTAACAATGGAAGTGTTTTCTTCATTCACCAAAAATAAAAATTATGCCATATACACGACATAAAATGCTATCATAGCTAGCAGAAATAAATATGTCGATCAACTAAAAAAGATATGAATTGTCAAGTTGCCCAATGAAAGCAAAATGTTTCTTAATTTTGACTCGGTATAAGATGGTCAATAATTATTATCATAAATATTACTTAAATACTTTAACACCAAACAACCATATATATATATATATATATATATATATATATATATATATATATATATATATATATATATATATATATATGTGTGTGTGTGTGTGTGTGTGTGTGTGTGTGTGTGTGTGTGTGACAATATTTATGTATACATTTACCAAACAAACAAAATGATCTACCATTATAAAGAACATTAAAGAAAAATGCACTCATCATGTGTCACGACCCCAATTTTCCTCCATAGGATGTTGTGATGACACCTAGTCTCTAAGACTAGGTAATCCTAACAATTTACGAAATAACTGTATATAAAACTGAACTTAAATCTCAACACATGAAATATAAATAGAAACTGTGATTCAAATAATTACAACTCTCAAAACCCGGTAGAAATAAGTCACAAGCTTCTAAGAGAAAATACTAAATGTCTCTATACATTAGAGTCTAAAGAGAATAAGAAAAATAACATAATAAGGATAGACGGAGACTCCGAGGACTGCGGATGTTGGCAGATGTACCTTGAAGTCTCCACGTACAGGCTATCTCACTAGTATCTGCCCTAGTAGGAAGAACCTGGATCTGCACAAAAAGATGTACAGAAGAGTAGCATGTGCACACCACAGCGGTACCCAGTAAGTGCCAAGCCTAACCTCGGTAGAGTAGTGACGAGGTCAGGTCAGGGCCTTACTGGAATAAAAGGAAATAAGACTGAAAATTTAATAATACAATAAAATGATTGAGAAATGAACAACGAGAAATTACAGAAAGGTAACAGCACAACAAATAGAGGTAAACAACAGGGGCACTCCCGGGGTATCGCCTTGTAGTCCCAACTATAAATACACAATAGGGGGATCTCCCGAGGTACCGCCTCGTAGTCCCAAAAGTAAATATGCAACAAGGGATCTCCCGAGGTACCGCCTCGTAATCCCAAAAGTAAATGCATGATAGGGGGAACTCCCAAGGTACCGTCTCGTAGTCCCAAAAGTAAATAAACAACTCATAACCTATGGAACAACGGATTTACAGCAAGGAATCATATAGTTAAAGACTGATTACAAGATCACGGAAGCAAGTAATTCAACTAAGCATATTGCACAAATTTCAAGTAAAAGTTAAGACATGTAGATATGCGATACTAGGCTAAACATGACAGCTACACATGCTAAGGCAACTCAGTTAAGGAATTTAAAAGAAGACTACTCAGCAAGAACCAGAATTTCCACATTTAGCATGTGTACGCACTCGTCACCTCGCGTACACGGTGCTCACATATCACAAATTGTTACAAAATTACCAAATCCTAAGGGGAGGTTCCCCCACACAAGGTTAGGCAAGTCACTTACCTCAAACCAAGTTCAATCAGTCAATGAGAATACCTTTCCCTTGATAACGGATGCGCATATCATGCTCAGTCTCCCAAGTCGCCTCCTCGACCGGATGACCCCTCCACTGAACCTTCACTGAAGAGATGTTCTTTGACCTCAACTTTCGAACCCTATCCAAAATAGCCACTGGCTCCTCAACATAAGATTGATCCTTGTCCAGCTAGACTTAGCTGAAGTTTAACACATGGGACGGATCATTGTGATACTTCTGGAGCATGGAGAGATGGAACACTGGATGAACTGCAGTGAGACTAGGTGGTAGCGCAAGTCTATAAGCCACCTCTCCAACCCTCTCAAGAATCTCAAAAGGCCCGATATACCTAGGTCTCAACTTTCCCTTCTTTTTGAACCTTATAACACCCTTCATGGGCAAAACCCCAAGAAAAACCCGATCCCCAACCATGAATGCAACGTCACGAGCCTTCCGATCTGCGTAACTCTTCTGTCTGGACTGAGTTGTACGAAGTCTATCCTGAATCAATTTAACCTTTTCCAAAGCATCCTGATATGGGGGACCTTTTCCAACCCACTGGAGACCGGCACCGCCTATCATATAAAACCTCATATGGGGCCATCTGAATGCTCGACTAATAACTGTTGTTGTAGGCAAACTCCGCCAGTGGAAAGAACTGATCCCAAGCACCCCCAAAATCCATCACACACCTGCGAAGCATATCCTCCAATATCTTAATAGTGTGCTCGGACTGTCCGTCCGTCTCAGGGTGAAATATTATACTCAACTCTACCCGAGTACCTAACTCACGATGTACGGTTCTCTAGAAACGCGATGTAAACTGTGTACCCTGGTCAGAGATAATAGATACCAGTACGCCATGAAGCCTGACAATCTCGCAAATGTAAACCTGAGCCAGCTGCTCCGAAGAGTAAGTAGTAACCACAGGAATGAAATGAGCTGACTTGGTCAATCTATCCACAATCACCCAAACTGCATCGAACTTCCTTTGAGTCTGTGGGAGACCAAAAACGAAATCCATAGTGATCCGCTCCCATTTTCACTCCGGAATATCTAGCTTCTGAAGCAATCAACCTGGTCAATGATGCTCATACTTCACATGCTGACAATTTAAACACCAAGCTACACATTCCACTATGTCCTTCTTCATCTGCCTCCACCCATAGTGCTGCTTGAGGTCCCGATACATCTTCGCGGCACCTGGATGAATGGAGAACCGCGAACTGTGAGCCTCTTGGATAATCAACTAATGCAAACCATCTACATTAGGCACACATAGCCAGCCCTGCATCCGTAATACACCGTCATCTCCAAAAGTGACCTCCTTGGCATCATCATGATGAACTGTGTCCTTAAGGATAAGTAGATGGGGGTCATCATACTGACGCTCCCTGATACGGTCATAAAGAGAAGACTGAGAAACCACGCAAGCCAAAACTAAGCTTGGCTCAGAAACATCCAATCTGACAAACTGGTTGGCCAAGGCCTGAACATCCAAGGCTATAGGCCTCTCTGCTACTAGTAGATATACTAAACTACCCAAACTCTCCGCCTTGCGACTCAAGGCATCGGCCACCACATTGGCCTTCCCGAGATGATAGAGGATGGTGATGTCATAATCCTTAAGCAGCTCCAACCATCTTCGCTTCCACAAGTTAAGATCCTTCTATTTAAACAGATGTTGTAGACTCCGGTGATCAGTAAAAACCTCACAAGGGACACTGTACAAATAGTGCTGCCAGATCTTCAAGGCATGAACAATAGCTGCTAACTCGAGGTCGTGGACAGGATAGTTCTTCTCATGCACCTTCAGTTGTCTAGACGCATAGGCAATCACCCTACCATCCTGTATCAACACCGCGACGAGACCAATGCGTGATGTATCACAATACACTGTATAAGACCCCGAACCAGTAGGAAACACCAACACTGGGGCTGTAGTCAAAGCAGTCTTGAGAGTTTGAAAGATCCCCTCACACTCCTCGGTCCACCTGAATGGAGCATCTTTCTAGGTCAATCTAGTTATAGATGCAGCAATAGACGAGTAACCCTCTACAAATTGACGATAATACCCCGCAAAGCCAAGAAAACTCCAAATCTCCGTAACTGAGGATGGTCTGGGCCAACTCTGTACTGCTTCAATCTTCTTCAGGTCTACCTTGATCCCCCCACTCGATACTACATGACCCAAAAATGCCACTGAATCTAGCCAGAATTCACACTTAAAAAATTTTGCATACAACTTCTTTTCTCTCAAGGTCTCAAGCATAGTCCTCAGGTGTTGCTGATGATCCTCCCGACTCCGGGAGTACACCAGAATGTCATCAATAAACACATGACGAAAGAGCAAAGATAGGGCTAAAATACATTGTTCATCAAGTGCATGAATGTTGTTGGGGCATTGGTCAGCCCAAAAGACATCACGAGGAACTCGTAATGACCATACCGAGTCCTGAAAGCAGTCTTCGGGATATCTGGCTCTCGAATCTTCAATTGATGATAACCTGAACGCAAGTCGATCTTAGAGAACACTATGGCACCCTGAAGTTAATCAAATAGGTCATCAATACATGGCAATGGATATATGTTCTTCGTTGTAACCTTGTTCAACTGGAGATAATCAATACACATTCGCATAGAACCATCCTTCTTCTTTACAAACAAGACAAGAGTACCCCAAGGCGACACACTGGGCCGAATGAAACCCTTATCGAGCAATTCTTACAATAGTTCCTTTAATTCTCTCAACTATGTTGGGGCCACACAATAAGGTGGAATAGAAATGGGCTGAGTTCCCGGTAATAAATCAATGCCAAAATCAATATCCCTGTCAGGCGGCATGACCGGAAGATCTGTCGGGAATACATCTGAATAGTCTCTCACTACCGGAACAGACTCGACGATAGGAGTATCAACACTAGCATCCCTTACATTGGCTAGATACACATCACACCCCTTCTCAACCATTTGCTGAGCCTTAAGAAATGAGACAACCCTGCTAGGAACATGATCTAAGGTACCTCTCCACTCTAGTCACGGTAGACCTGGCATAACCAACATCACCATCTTGGCGTGACAATCAAGGATAGCGTGATAGGGCGACAACCAGTCCATGCCCAAAATAACATCAAAATCCACCATGCTAAACAATAATAAATCGGCTCCAGTCTCAAAACCACTAAGAACAATCAAACGCGACCGATACACACGGTCAATAACAATAGAATCACCCACGGGTGTAGACATATAGACAGGTGAACTCAAAGAATCATAGGATACATCCAAATACGGAGCAAAATAAGATGACATATAGAAATAAGTGGAGCCTGGATCAAATAAGACTGATGCATCTCTATGACAGATCAAAACAATATCTGTGATGACAGAATCGAATACAACTGCCTACGTCCTAGCAGGAAGAGCATAGTATCTGGCATGGCCTCCCCCTCTAGGGAGACCTCTACCTGCTCGACCTCCACCTCTAGCTGGCGATGCAGGTGGAGTGGTAATTGGTGCTGTAATCATAGACTGAGGACCCGGTGGAGCACGTGGTGCCTGAGAAATCTATGGAGGTGCACTCCTCCTGAGTCTGGGCAATCCCTCACCACATGATGAGTGTCACCACACTCAAAAAAAGCTCTTAGAGGACGTGGCTGCTACGACTGGCTCAGGCCTGATCGGCTGGACTGACTGCTGAAAGCATCCCGTACAGGAGGTACACTAGACACTGGCAGTGCATAATAGGGATCCTAGGGCCTAAGAGTGGCTGGAGCACCACTGGCGACTAGAAGTGCTGAATGAATAGGGCGACCCATATAACCCTTGCCCTGACGAGCTGCAGCCAGGGCACGAGTACTACTATAAGTGCCAGAATCTCGAGACCTCTTGGTATCTCTCTCCTTTCTCTCCCGAGTCAGCATACCCTTCAACCTCCTAGCAATCCTTACTACCTGCTGGTACTCAATATCCATCTCCAACTCTCGGGCCATGCTAAATCTGATATTGGGGTTGAGCCCCTCAATATATCAACAAACCCGCTCTCGAACAGTAGCAACCAAGGCTGGTGCATGCCTGGCCAAATCACTGAACCGGATCGCATACTCTGACACGGTCATAGAACCCTGGCACAACTGCTCAAACTCTATGCGCCATGCATCTCTGAGACTCTAAGGAACATACTCCCTCAATAACATATCTGAGAACTGCGTCCAAGTGAGTAAAGCTTCCTCGGCCGGACTACCCAACTCATATGCTCGCCACCACTGATAAGCTGCTCCTCTAAGGTGGAACGTAGTGAAAGAAACCCCACTAGTCTCCGCAACACCCATAGTACGGAGGATACGGTGGCACTCCTCAAAAAAACCCTGGGCATCCTCTGACGCCAATCCACTGAAAGTAGGAGGGTGGTACTTCTTGTACCTCTCGAGCCTGAGATGCTCCATCTCAGAAACTGCTGGCCTAACCTCGGGCTGAACTGGAGCTACCGGCTGCATTCGTATGAGCTCTGGAACCTGGTCGACCTGAACCCGCTGCTCTGGGGTACTGTTGATGGGAGTATGTGCTCCTCCCCCGACCTGAGATGTGGCAGGAGCAAGTGGTATCAATCCTACCTAAGCCAAGGTGCTGAACATGCTCAGAACGTGGGCTAGAGTCTCCTGAGGGCTGGTTCAATAACAGGCATCTCAGGTACCTACCCTCCAACTGGAGCTACTGGTGGCTCCTCTGTAGCAGCTCATGTGGGTGCTCTGGCTGCACCACATGGACGATCTCGGCCTTTACCCCGGCCCCGTCCTATCGCGGGTCTAGTAGGTGGCGCGGGTGTTTGGTCATCTGATCCAGTTGTACATGTCCTCATCATCTTTGAGAGAATAGAAAGGCATAAAATTAGAATCCGAATTCAAAATATCGCACGATAAGGAATCAAAGAAGTGAAGCTTTTCCTAACAGTTCCATAGCCTCCCGAAGATAAGTACAGATGTCTCCGTACCGATCCGCGAGACTTTACTAAACCTACTTGTGACTCATAACACCTATGAACCTAGAGCTCTGATAACAACTTGTCACCACCCTAATTTCTCTCTGTAGGATGTCGTGATGGCACCTAGTCTCTAAGACTAGGTAAGCCTAACAATTTGCAGAATAACTAAATATAAAACTAAACTCAAATCTCAACACATGAAATATAAATAGAAACTGCGATTCAAATAATTACAACTCCCAAAACCAGGCAGCAATAAGTCACAAGCTTCTAAGAGAAAATACTAAGTGTCTCTATACATCAGAGTCTAAAAAGAATAAGGAAAATAACATAACAGGATAGAGGAGGACTCTGAGGTCTGCGGACGTTGGCAGATGTACCTTGAAGTCTCCACGTACAGGCTATTTCGCTGATATCTGGCCTGGTAGGAAGAACCTGGATCTGCACAAAATAATGTGCAGAAGAGTAGCATGAGTACACCACAACGGTACCTAGTAAATGCCAAGCTTAACCTCGGTAGAGTATTTACGAGGTCAGGTCAGGGCCCTACTGGAATAAAAAGAAATGAGGCAGAAAATATAATAATACAATGAAATAACTGAGAAATGAACAACGAGAAATTACATAAAGGTAACAGCACAACAAATAGAGGTAAACAACATGGGCACTCCCGCGGTATTGCCTCGTAGTCCCAAATGTAAATACATAGCATGGGGGATCTCCCGAGGTACCGCCTCATAGTCCCAAAAGTAAATATGTAACAGGGGATCTCTTGAGGTACCGCCTCGTAGTCCCAAAGGTAAATATGCAACAAGGGATCTCCCGAGGTATCACCTCGTAGTCCCAAAAGTAAATACATGACAGGGGAAACTCATGAGGTACCGCCTCGTAGTCCCAAAAGTAAATACACAACTCATAACCTATGGAACAATGAATTTACAGCAAGGAATCATACAATTAAAGACTGAATACAGGATCACAGAGACAAGTAATTCAACTAAGCATGTTGCACAAATTTCAAGTAAACGTTAAGACATGTAGACATGCGATACTAGTGTCACGACCCAAAATCTCACCTGTCGTGGTGGCGCCTATCTCGATACTAAGCAAGCCGTTAATGTCACTAAACCACAATTTCTCTCCACAAACTTATTGGTATGTATACATAATACTCTTACACCTAAGAATCATACTATAAATCACCCATTTTTACTCCAAACCCGAAATTGAAGAATTGAGGAAAGAAATTCTTACCTCTTTGAAGCCCTAGCAAGATCCTTGTGAAATCTTCAAACCTTGAACAAGAATTGATGGATAAATGACTAAGTCTTCACTTTCTCTCTCTAAAATGCTCTCACCTCTCTCTAAAATATCAGATTTTGGCTAAAAAATCGAAGTTGGGTCGGGTCAAACATTAAAAAGAATGGAAGCTCCGATGCAGTTATGCGGTCACATATGCGATCGCATAACAGGTGTGCGGTTCGCATACCGACCGCATAATTTGGCCTCCAAAGCTGGGCGTTACTAACCCGGTCTGCAGTCATTATGTGATCTGCATACTTGTTATGCGATCGCATAATGCACCACAAAACAAGTCTGCGATCGCATAGTGCACCGCAGATTTTCCTCAAATCTTGCCCCTCTCCTGGTCCACTTTGCGACCATTATGCGGTCCGTAGAGTGATTCTGCGACCGCATAGTGGTCGCGGAAATGACCCTTTTCCGATAAATATTTCCTTTACACATCGATGCATTGTTCAACCTAAAAAGTCGGAGCCGCAGCTCGCTTCTTTGTACTAATTGATCTACCTCGGCACCACCAAACCTTAATTTCCTTAGCAAAATTTCTCCGGAGTTGTTACACATAAGTCAACATCTGTTCAACCTTTTCAACTTAAATTCTAAACCTTGGAACCAGACCCAAACCAATTACCCTGGCAAGCCAAATAACAACTGTAATTCACAATTTGAGCAGTAAATGGGGAAACGGGATTATAATACTCAAAATGATCGGCCGGGTCATTACATTCTCCCCCTCTTAAACAAACGCTCGTCCTCGAACGAGTTTAGAATAATGCTTGGAGTCTCAAATAAGTGTGGGTATTTACTCTGCATCTCCTACTCAATCTCCCAAGTAGCTTCTCCGACTGGCTGGCCTCTCCACTGCACCTTCACTGATGTTATGTTCTTGGACCTCAGTTTTCGAACCTGCCAGTCTAAAATAGTTATCGGCTCCACATTATAAGTCAAATTACCGTCCAGCTGCACTGTATTGAAATGCAGAATATGAGACGGATCCCCGACATACTTTCGGAGCATGGATACATAGAATACTGGATGAACACCTGATATACTAGGTGGCAAGGCAAGTTCATAAGCCACATCTCCAATTTTCTTAAGTATCTCAAAAGGCCCAATATACCGAGGGCACAACTTGCCCTTCTTCTCGAACCTCATCACACCCTTCATTGGTGAAATTTTGAGCAGAACCTTCTCCCTAACCATGTAAGCAACATCACGGACCTTTTTGTCGGCATAACTCTTCTATCTAGACTGCGCCGTGCGAAGCCGCTCCTGAATCACTTTAACCTTATCCAAAGCATCCTGAACCAAGTCAGTACCCAATAGCCTAGCCTCACCCGACTCAAACCAACCAACCGGAGATCGACACCGTTTCCCATATAATGGCTCATACGGAGCCATCTGTATACTTGACTGGTAGCTGTTATTGTAAGCAAACTCCGCAAGTGGTAGAAATTTATCCAAGAACCTCCAAAATCAATGACACAAGCGCGTAGCATATCCTTCAATATTTGAATAGTGCACTCGGACTGTCCGTGTGTCTGAGGGTGAAATGTTGTACTCAACTGAACCTGTGTGCCCAATTCTCGCTGCACTGCTCTCCAAAACTGTGATGTAAACTGTGTGCCCCGATCTGAAATGATGGACACTGGCACACCATGTAGGCGAACAATCTTGCGAATATAAATCTCTACCAACCGCTCCGAAGAATAAGTAGTACCAACTGGAATAAAATGCGCGGATTTGGTCAACCAATCCACAATCACCCAAACTGCATCAAACTTCCTCAATGTCCATGGAAGCCCAACTACGAAGTCCTTGGTAATGCGTTCCCATTTCCACTATGGAATTTCAAGTCTCTGAAGTAATCCTCCCGGTCTCTGATGCTCGTACTTTACCTGTTGACAATTTAAACACCGAGCTACAAACCCAACTATATCTTTCTTCATTCGCCTCCACCAATAATGTTGCCTCAAATCCTGATACATCTTCGCGTCACCTGGATGAATGGAGTACCGCAAACTGTGAGATTCCTGGAGAATCAACTCACGCAAACCATCTACATTAGGCACACATAGCCTACCCTGCATCCGTAATACACCGTCATCTGTAATAGTGACTTCCTTGGCATCGCCATGCTAAACTGTGTCCTTAAGGACAAGCAGATGGGGATCATCATACTGGCACTCTCTGATGCAATCATATAAGGAAGACTGAGACACCACACGCGCCAAAACTCGATTCGGCTCGGAAATATCCAATCTAACAAACTGGTTGGCCAAAGCCTGAACATCCAATGCTAAAGGCATCTCTGCTACCGGTAAGTATGCTAAGCTGCCCAAACTCTCTGCCTTAGGACATAAGGCATCGGCCACCACATTGGCCTTTCTAGGGTGGTAGAGAATGGTAATGTCATAATCCTTAAGCAACTCTAACCATCTTCGCTGCCGCAAATTAAGATCCTTCTGTTTAAACAAATGTGTAGACTCCGATGATCTGTATATACCTCACACTGGACACCGTACAAATAATGCCGCCAGATTTTTAAGGCATGAACAGTAGCTGCCAACTCAAGATCGTGGACTGGATAATTCTTCTCATGTACTTTAACTGTCTGGACGCATAGGCAATCACCCTACCGTCTTGCATAAGTACTGCGCCGAGACCAATACGCGACACGTCACAATATACAGTATACGACCCTGAACCTGTAGGCAACACCAATACTGGGGCTGTAGTCAAAGCTGTCTTGAGCTTATGAAAGCTCTCTTCACACTCATCCGACCACCTGAACGGAGTACCTTTCTGGGTTAATTTAGTCATAGGCGATGCAATAAACGAGAATCCTTCCACGAAGCGACGATAATAACCGGCCAAGCCGAGAAAACTCCGAATCTCAGTAACTGAAGAGGGCCTGGGTCAATTCTGAACTACCTCTATTTTCTTAGGATCCACCTTAATTCCTTCACTGGACACTATATGTCCCAAGACTGCCACAGAACTAAGCCAGAACTCGCACTTAGAGAATTTAGCATAAAGTCTCTCCTCTCTCAGCCTCTGTAATACAATACTCAAGTGTTGTGCATGCTCCTCCTGGTTACGTGAGTACACCAGAATATCATCAATAAATACCATGACAAATAAATTAAGATACGGCTGGAATACACTATTTATCAAATGCATAAATGATGCTGGGGCATTGGTTAGCCTAAAAGACATCAGAAGAAATTCATAGTGGCCATAACGAATTCTGAATGTCGTCTTCAGAATATCCGAACCCCGAATCTTCAACTGGTGATACCCAGACCTCAAATCGATTTTGGAGAACAATCTCGCTCCCTGAAGCTGGTCAAATAGGTCATCAATACGTGGCAAGGGATATTTATTTTTGATTGTAACTTTGTTCAACTGCTTATAATCGATGTACATCCGCATAGTACCATCTTTCTTTTTCACAAACAAAACTGGTGCACCCCAAGGTGACATATTAGGCCTAATAAACCCCCTTTCAAGGAGTTCCTGAAGTTGCTCTTTCAATTCTTTTAACTTAGCTGGTGCCATACGATACAAAGGGATAGAAATTAGCTGAGTGCCCTGCACCAAGTCAATACCGAAATCAATATCCTTGTCGGGTGGCACGGCAGGTCTGCAGGAAATACATCCGGAAAGTCTCGCACGACCGGTATTGAATCAATAAAAGGAGTATCTGCATCAACATCTCTCACAAAGGCCAAATATGACAAACATCCCTTTCTAACCATACGTTGGGCCTTCAAATAAGAAATTACCCTGCTAGGAACAAGATCTAGAGAACCCCTCCATTCAACCTTTGGCAACCCCGGCATAGTCAACGTCACGATTTTTGCGTGACAGTCTAGAATAGCATGACATGGAGACAACCAATCCATACCCAGGATTACATCGAAATCAACCATACCGAGTAATAAGAGATCAACTTTAGTCTCCAGTTCCCTAATAGTTACCACACACGACCGATACACGTGATCCACAGTAATAATATCGCCCACCGGTATAGATACACAAACAAGTGAAACTAAGGACTCACATGGCATATCTAGATAACGAGCAAAATATAATGATACATATGAATAAGTGAAACCATGGTTAAATAATATAGAAGCCTCCCTATGGCACACTAAAACAATACCTGTGATCACTGCATCTGAGGCAACAACATCTAGCCTGGCAGGAAAAGCATAGAATCGAGCATGTCCGCCTCCTGATCAGCCTCCCCTTCTTGGGCGACCCCTAGCTGCCTGACCCCTACCCCTAGCTGGTTGAGCGGGTGGTGTAACTGTTGGTGTTGGTGCTGTTGGTCGAGAACTCTACTATGGAGCCCCACTCAACAGCCTAGGACACTCTCTCTTGAAATGACCAAATTCTCCACACTCGAAACAACCCCTCCTCTTACGGAACTGCTGCTCCTGATAACCCGAGGAATTACCTACAGAAGCTTGAGCGGACGAGGCATGATGAGAACTCTGTGTTGGTAGTGCACTGAATGAAAACTGGCCTGAGTGAGCACTGTAAGAACCGTGGCTAGCTGATACACCACGATGAGCTGGACGGCCCGTCTGAGCGTGTCTGTAAGAACAACCCCTACCGCGGTAAAACTGACCACCTGAGCAAGACCAGTGCAAGCTGCCAATATCTGGGCCAAAGTCTCCTGAAGGCCTAGAATCTCAATGGACACAACTGGTGCCTGAGCTAATCCTGTCGGCTCAACTATATTTGGAATCTGCTCCTGAGCTGGAGCAACTGGTGGTACTATAGGTGCTGGTCCAATTGTGGTATAATTTACACCTCGACCTCTACCTCGGCCCCGGCCTCTACCACGGCCTCGGCCTCTCGCGGCCCTAACTGGTGGCACTGGTGGCTGCCCATGTGATCCGATAGTACGTGTCCTCACCATCTGTGAGAGAATAGAATAACAGAATTTTAGTTTCCAGAATCAACAAATTTGCACGACAGAATACAAGAAAGTGAAATTTTCCTAAGGGTTCTGCAGCCTCTCGAAGATAAGTACAGACGTCTCTGTACCGATCCGCAAGACTCTACTGAACCTGCCCATGACTCGTGAGACCTATGTAACCTAGGCACGACCCAAAATATCACCCGTCGTGATGGCGCCTATCTCGATACTAGGCAAGCCGTTAATGTCACTAAACCACAATTTCTTTCCACAACCTTATTGGTATGTATACATAATACTTTTACACCCAAGAATCATACTATAAATCACCCATTTTTACTCCAAACCCGAAATTGAAGAATTGAGGAAAGGAATTCTTACCTCTTTGAAGCCCTAGCAAGATCCTTGTGAAATCTTCAAACCTTGAACAAGAATTGATGGATAAATGACTAAGTTTTCACTTTCTCTCTCTAAAACGCTCTCACCTCTCTCTAAAATATCAGATTTTGGCTTAAAATGAGCTTCAAGGGTTATAAATCGAAGTTGGGTTGGGTCAAACATTAGAAAGAATGGAAGCTCCGATGCAGTTATGCGGTCACATATGCGATCGCATAACAGGTATGCGGTCCGCATAATTTGGCCTCCAAAGCTGGGCGTTACTAACCTGGTCTGCGGTCATTATGCGGTCTGCATACTTGTTCTGCGGTCGCATAATGCACCGCAAAACAGGTCTGCGGTCGCATAGTGCACCGCAGATTTTCCTCAAATCTTGCCCCTCTCCTGGTCCACTTTGCGACCATTATACGGTCCATAGAGTGATTCTGCAACCGCATAGTGGTCGCAGAAATGACCCTTTTCTGACAAAAGTTGCCTTTACACATCGATGCATTGTTCAATCCAAAAGGTCTGAGCCACAACTCGCTTCTTTGTACTAATTGAACTACCTCGGCATCACCAAACCTTAATTTCCTTAGCAAAATTTCTTCGGGGTCGTTACATATAAGTCAACATCCGGTCAATCTTTTCAACTTAAATTCTAAACCTTGGAACCAGACCCAAACCAATTACCCCGGCAAGCCAAATAACAACTGTAATTCATAATTTGAGCAGTAAATGGGGAAACGGGATTATAATACTCAAAACGACCCACCGGGTCATTACAACTAGGCTAAACATGACAGCTACACATGTTAAGGCAACTCGGTTAAGGAATTTAAAAGAAGACTACTCAGCAAGAACCAGAATTTCCACATTTAGCCTGTGTACGCACTCGTCACCTCGCGTACACGGCGCTCACGTATCACAAATTGTTACAATAGTACCAAATCCTAAGGGGAGGTTCCCCCACATAAGGTTAGGCAAGTCACTTACCTCAAACCAAGCTCAATCAGTCAATGAGAATGCCTTTCCCTCAATTTTCCGACTTCGAACGGCCCAAATCTAGCCAAAAGCAATTACATACTATAAATACAAATAAAAAACATTTATTCAAATAATAAAACTACAACTTTAGCAAGAAATTAGAAAATTGTCCCAAAAAGTGGACCCGGGCCCATATCTCGGAATCGGGTAAAAGTCACAAAATACGAACACACATTCGACTACGAGTCCAACCAAACCAAATTTACAAAAATCCGCCACCAAATCGCCACTCAAATCCCCAAATTAAACTCTCCAAATCCCTAGCCTCAAACACCCAAATTCCACCTTAAATACACACAAACTAGGTGGGAAATTCAATGGGCAAACAATGATATTGAATAAAAATGATCCCAAGTGACTTACCTCAAGAAATCCCTCGACAATTCTCTCAAAATCGCCAAAACCCGAGGTCAAAATGTTTAAAATGAAGCAAAATCGCGAACCCTTATTTTTAAGTGTTCTGCCCAGCACTTCTGCTTCTGCGGAAACTTAACCGCTTCTACGGCGTCGCAGAAGCGACCAATCGCCCCCATCTGTGAATTATTCCACTCCTGCATCCCCTCACTCCGCTTCTGCGGACTCGCTTCTGTGAGCCACCAAGCCGCTTCTTCGGTCCCAGGTCCCTTGCCCTATTCTGCTTCTGCGGTCCAAATCCCGCTTCTGCGGACAGGCCTCCCAAGCACTCGTCCTCTTCTACCATCAACCTTCCGTAGAAGCGACTCCGCTTATGAGGCCTTCACGCCGCACCTGTGACCACATGCCATTTCCTCCAGCCCCACATCTACGCCCAAATGCTCGCTTCTGTGAGCTCGCACCTGCGGTCAATCTTGCGTAGGTGCGATTGAACCAGAACTGGTGCACTTCAGCCATTCTCACAAGTCCAAAATGATCTATTAACTATCTGAAAACCCCCCGAGGCCTCCGGGACCTTGATCAAATATACCAACCAGTCCTAAAATATCATATGAACTTAGTCGAGCCTTTAAAGCACATCAAACAACGCTAAAAACATGAATTGCGCATCGATTCAAGCCTGATGAACTTTAAAACATCAAACTTCTACATCTGATGCCGAAACCTATCAAATCAAGTCTGATTGACCTAAAAATTTTCACACAAGTCATAATTGACATTACGGACCTACTCCAACTTCCGAAATCAGAATCTAACCCCGACATCGAAAATTCCACTCCCGGTCAAACCTTCCAAAAATCATTCAATTTCCAACTTTTGCCAATTGACGCTAAAATGACCTACGAACCTCCAAATCAACTTCCGGACACGCTCCTAAGACCAAAATCACCCTACAGAACTATTAGAACCGTCAAAACTCTATTCTAGAGTCGTTTTCACCCTAATCAACCTACAGTTAATTTCTACGACTTAAACTTCTATTTTAGGGACTATGTGTCTTATTCCACTCCGAAACTAAAAACCAAACCTCCGGGCAAGTCACGAAACCCAAAAACGAAATAGAGGGAGCGATAAATAGGGGTTCGGGGATAATACTCTCAAAACGACCGGTCAGGTCGTTACATCATGTTGTTGAGAAATGTATGTCCTCAAATGACTTATACAAGGATGGAATGACTCATGCATGAAGAAACCATGATAGGCTAATGTGCCACCAAACACATATCTATCTTTAGAATTCAACTATCAACGCCAAAAAATAAAGAATACCCTTTTTAAATTTGATCAAAAATAACTTTTCATACGCGTATATCTTGCAGTGATAATAATTAAAGTACATGACCAAAAAATTCCTAATCTTGAATGTATTTGTGGCAATATATTTTTTTCACACGTACAACTATATGTTGCATATTTAAGAGGATATCTAGACCGATAACAAGAGTTCTGATTATGACAAAGTAACCAAAGTATTAGAAGAGAACATACACCAAAAATATCGTCTACAAAGAAGTGTTAGGTAAAATATGATCACAGCGCATATTACTACATGATAAATACTTATACTACCCAACTAACTTAACTAAATTGGTCATTTTCAAATTTTGGTTTAGGATACTAATTAGTCTAAACCAAATAATTGATTTCAATATTTAAAATATTGTTGCTTTTTTTCATGTCAATTTCTTTACAATAATTCATCTTCATATAAATAATAAACTGAATATCTATGTGCAACGCACGTACGTCTAATCTATCTATATTATTATAAAAGCATGAATACAATGTCGGTTTATAAAAATAACCTTATAATATTAATCATAATAACTCACAATAAAAGGACATAACCGAAATTCTAGACATTAGCCCTATAATCCTATTAGTTTTAGGACATAATACCTCAAGTTAGGAATCCTACATAATTACCTTTAGGAATTCTATTAGTAAAATTAATTTCGATCATAGACATATAATACTACATGTTAGCATGTAAACCAAATACCTTTAGGAACATGTTAGGCTTTCTATTAGTATAATTACTTTTGTGATAGAGACATATTTTTAGTCATGTTATCCTATTACTTTTAGGATATACTTCTTAAAATTTTCTATCACTAATTAAATTTGAAAACGTATTATAATGTCATGTTACTAATATAATTTGAGAATGTATTTTATTGTCCAAACATTTAGAAAAAGGAGAGTCTTAATTATTATAAAAGCACGAATACAATATTGATACACCAAAATAGTCCTAAAATATTAAATAGAAGAACTCATAGGGCCGAAAGAACATAACTAAAATAACCTATTTTTTTGGAACAAGGCCTTCTATTTTACTTTTTTTAATATTTAATATTTTTAAATTAATAAAATTTTATTTATTAAATTCTTATTAAAAATGTGTAGGAAGGTTTAATAAAATTAATTTCATAAGAATCATCCATATTGATAGTACATTACCACTCCATAATTTCAAATACCAAGAAAAAATAAAAG